>NC_034410.1:146361636-146375174 GCF_002078875.1 Numida meleagris
TCTCCTCTCCTCTCCTCTCCTCTCCTCTCCTCTCCTATTTTTTCAGTGCTGTTTCACCTGAGGGTGCTAGTTATCTTCAGATCAACTAATACTTGTTGGTCATCCCTTTCCTTGATATTTTTACTAGCAGACTCCCAACATTTCTCTCTCTGAAATTTGTGTCCTGCATAGTCTCCAGAATTTTTAACAGCTCCAGCTCAAATAGTTTCCTGATGTTCTGCTGTATGACCAGATCTCAAACCCTGTGAAGCCCTTAGACAAAGCTGAGTAATTTTGCACTGGCCTAAGGCAAACAATCCTACCATGCTGATGCATCCCATCTCTGGACACTGCAGTGATGGTCAACCTCTACCAAGCTGGACAGACTCATTTAATCTCCCTTTTACGTCACTATTCCTTTAACCATGCTGATTTATTCCAAGGCTCAGTATGCAATGCCTTTCAAGCATGTTTCACCAATGCACACACAGTCTGTCAAGAAGACTCTTAGAATTTTGAATACCAGACCATTCACCCCACTGTGCTTACCTACTGAGGAACGATTACTTTGAATGCCTACAGTATTGGATCTTTTCCAGTTTCCTGAATGTTAATTAAGATCTTGTTCAAATGTGCCTTACACTGCCCAGCTACAAGACTGGATCTAGATTTAACCAGGTGCAGTGTCTTTCACTGAGCAGAATCTTTTCTACATAATCAAGTAAGTATGTTTGCAACGGTGTTGGTATTTTTGTTATTGTAGTTATGTACCTGGTCTCTGATGGCACCACAAGATAAAATAGAGATAAATGATGGTTTTCACTCTTAACAACTGGTAAGCGAGCATTAAGGTACACATCCTTCCCTCCCTTTCCTATGGCACAACACTTATTCTGCTGACACAGCTTGATCAGATTTGTGTTATCCATGACTGTGGAAATGTTCATTAGCAATGCTTCTCAAGTTACTGTGAACACTTGGAGAAGCAGCAATTCTTCCCCCTGCCCCTCAAAAATCCAAACACTCACAAACTGAAAAAGAAATATGGAATGATGGGAATACCTATGTGCACCACCACAGTGGTCCTATGGCCGTGAAATCAACCTGTGCACTCATTTTGTCTCCCATTCCTGAAGTCTCTGAGTGCTTCACAGTGAATTACAAACTTTTACACTGTGACTTGTTCAGCTCTTTTATGGGGAATTACATAATGCTGTAGTTTTCCACCCTGGATTGCAAGAAAATCAACAAAAAGAGCATTTTTTCCCACAGAATGCAAAAATGTTATTGGCTCATGAAAAGGCAGCAGCAAAGCATTTCTCCCTAACCACAAACTTTTTAAGCCCTTTCCATAGATATTGTATAAGACTTGGAAAAATTATCTTCAAAAAGCTTGTCTTGAAATGCATTAAAGGAAAATGTTCCATCCAGGAAGGGATAGGAAGTGGGAATATTGATCCATTTCTCCATGTTCCATTTATTTCTCGTTTTCAGAATAAAATTTGCTAAGTAGTTGATATCTTTGGCTTTGCTCGCTGTTCTGCCAGCATAGCTCAGGACCTGAAATAATATGATGTATCCAAACCCCAGACTTGGAGGCTCCATCTAATGCGCTCTCTTCCACTGCCTTTCAGTACCTCCCATGCCCATTAACTAAGAACTATGGCTCAATTCATAACT
This sequence comes from Numida meleagris, assembly GCF_002078875.1. Lineage (NCBI taxonomy): Eukaryota > Metazoa > Chordata > Aves > Galliformes > Numididae > Numida > Numida meleagris. The sequence continues at coordinate 146,363,296 of NC_034410.1, forward strand.
AAGCCCCTGGGAGACAGAAACTGAGTTGTTTTTTCACAGTATTTGGGAAAAGAGACATGCTTTGTGCAAATCCAACCACGCCGGATTCCTGCTCACCAGCCCAGGGAGCAGTAGGCATGAAAACGTGGCACAAATTTTGGGGATGCTGAGCCAACACATGTGGAAGCCCAACCTGCTGCCACTTGCATCTTGCCTAATGTTGCCCAACTCAACATGCATGACACAATCCGGCTCTCGGCTCTCAGAGCCAGACTTGAAGGAACAAACATACCTTATCGCATTCCCTATCCAAGCACCTTTGCAGTGCAGGCTGTTTTTCCTTTTCCATGGGATCAGCCTCGGGTCATAAACCTGAAGAGGAGATGAGGTATGGTAGGAGTCTGCTCATCGTGATGATGTCACCTTCTCCAGGAACTCATTCCTCTGCAAATCCCAATCCAGGCTGGAGCTGGGCTTCCCCCCTGTTAAACTCAGGGGAATCCGCCCACAGGATCAAGAGGAGGTGGAGGATGGAAAGAGATATAAAGCTACCCAGAAGCAGCTCAACTTTACTGCCCTAGTTGCACGGATCTACTCTCAGCATGAAGATACCTCTGGTGGTGCTGCTGCTCAGCCTGGCATGCGTAGAGCTGGGTAAGACTGCTGCATTCTTGACACTGTGGGGACCCTCCAGGAAATGCCTGGGAGGGGAGGGGAAAGGTGGCAATGCAGAAAGACCTGGTAGGTGGGATATAATGATGCTTTTATGTATCTAAGAATATCAACAGAGAGGGGAAAAAGGGCATTCATTCTTGGTGGGGAGAGCTGTGATGCCTCTCATAGAGAGCAGAGAGCAGACCTATGAGTGATCTTATGTCTCCCATTCCCATTCACAATGCATCCCAGAGTGGAGGTAATTGAGATTCGTCTTTGTAAGGCTAAGGGGTGAATGACACAAGGTACAGGGCAGAACAAATGTGAGCAAGGTCTTCAGGCTTCAGGATAGATATGGGTGAGAGTATGACAATTAACTCCAGGAACTTTGTGAAGGTTAATGAAACCAACAGATTCAGGTCTTTACAATGATTTCTAGAGATTAGGGGATAGGTAGAGATAGGAAATTCCTCTGAGGTCTGTTTGGATATGGATTCTGCTGGATCAGAGTCTTGGCCAAGCTGGTCGTGGGGTCCAGTTATTGTTGTGCTCTCTCTCCCTCTCTGTTTGTGATCTACTGCAGGTATCTCCTTGGCTTCTTATATGGGTCATTCTTAGGGTGACACAAACTTTGTGGCTTTTATCGTCTATCCCATGGTCAGAAATCCTTAGGCTCCCTTAATGGGACTCTGAGAGATCTCAAAGCAGCCTGGGTAGGAGTTGAACATTCTCAATTGGAGGCGTTTCTACATAGAGATAATTCAAAGGGCTGCAAGTGAAAGATGGCTGAAAGGCATACACTTTGCAAACCTGTGCACAGAAGTGTTGAGTCTTGTCCTAAAGCTGCACTGTATTTTTTTATTCCTTTTATCCTTATTCTTCCTTCCCTATATCTCTGAAGCAAACCCAAATCTGGTTGAACATTTCATTTCCTTACATGCCCTGGGTTGAACACACCATAGAGCTGAATCAAGAAAGATGCAGTTACTTTATACAGTTACTGAAATTTATTACATTTTGGTACATGTGTTTTTTTTTTTTTTCATTTTGCTCGGTTTCTCCTTTCAAGACACTTCACAGGCAGTGTATTATGTTTCTACTTCCCTCCAGTCTTGTTTTCGGTTTAATGGCATTGTCGAGGTGCTGACAGGGCAGGTTTTCAGCCACTGGTCTTGAAGAAATTTACAGGAATAGAGTGGCATCAACGCCCTTTGCTTTATAGTTGAGGCTGAGGCAGATATGGCTTTTCTGGGACAATGCAGTGAGAGGCAGCTGGGTTAGACAGCACTTGCAGTTCAGGAATATGCCTGTAGCAAGTGGATCTATTTGACTTGTGTCTACGGTTGATTACTTTTCTGTATTTCAAGTGCTGTACTGGTTTAATCAAGGAAATGTTCATTAAGTTTTAAGATTTACACAGGTATTGAGATATAACAAGTCTTGATCCACAAGAGGTGATGGAGAAATAGGTGTTTGTTACCTTAGAATATATGAATCTACATTTTGAACATTCTTGTATGTGGCCCAAGATAGATTACTTACCTTCCAGATCTTTAAAATAAAGGGGTAGAAAGTGCCTTTGGGCAGTGATGGACAATGGTTATTTGCCCTGGGTCAGGACACAGCACTGTCCTCAGTGTTCACTTTGTTTCTTCTGCTCTGGTCCTGACAATTTTGAACTTTCCACTTACTTCTTCTACAATCTTCCCACAAAACAAGTGTCCCCACCTAGATTAACTGAAATAATGAGGAGCAGAGGGATGATGTTTTTCTCATTTAAACCTGCTCTTAACTGGATGTTAAAATGTGGTACAGTACTGTTCGCCCACCAAAATGGGGAGGTTTGGAAATCAGCTCAACCCAAATGTCACAGACCAGTTCCTCAGATGATCTGAACTGGTACTGCTCCACCCATACAGACATACACAAGCTGGTCCTACACACCCAAAAGCATCCTTGTGCTTGCAAGTTTGAAAATTCTCTGATTTTTCTCCCATGTTAATATATCAAAAATATGCATTAGAAAAATAAAATCTCTTCTGAATGATCTTGTGGATCATTCTGAAGTGATCTACAAAAATCCTCAAACTGGGTAAACTCAAACTAAAAATTTCTTTCTACCTTTGCAAAGAGGATAGAGAAAACTGCATCATGAAGGGTCTGTTGCACAGCTGAATTTTTCAGAAGTTGTGCTAAAAGAAATAGATGTCCTGAAAATCCGTTTTGTCATTGGGTGTTCAAACAACTGCATCCAAAAATATTTATCCTTATCGCATAGTCCTAGGAGTTTCTCTCTAACAGCAGAAATAGTGGCAAGAAAACATCATCTTTCTGCAATTTTATCAATAGATGGCAGTGGATACATTTGGGTGGTTCATCAGCTGCTGCATTGCTGCAAGATGCATAGCACAGAAAACATCAAGCTGGGCTGTTTTCTGTTGTAAAGTCACACCAGCATGACTCTGAAAAATATGCACACTCAGTATATTTTGGATTTGGATGGGCAGGTCTAGTAGTGAGACTTTTGAGCAACTGCTGTGATCAAGGCTTGTGTATATAAAGGTGTCCCTGTGTCAACAACCACAGCTTTGTAGCATCATCTCTTTTAAAAAAGCAGCGGCAGCCCCTGATGAAAGTGTTTTTAGGCTACCTTCAACCCTTAGGATCTCTGGTACAGCTCTGAAATTTAAATTCTGCTCTCAGTTAATAAGTTGTGCAGAAAACCCTCTAAATAAGCAGAAAGGAGCCCTGGAAATTCAACTTCAGTGTCTGTTTTCTGTGGATGAAAGAACTACAGATGAATGCTGCTCTAAGCAGAAGGAGCTATTGCACTCTCTGTGTTGCAGCATCTCTCACACAGGATGCACAAGTGTCCTAATTTGGGTCAGATCAGTTCCCTAAATCTAAAACTTGATTCATTTTAAGGAACTGATACTATCTTATTCTTTGAGTCTGTAGAACAACAGCAAACACGTAATACATGTGAACAATCATAGCCATAGATTGATCCCCAAAAAACTGATGGGCCAAAATCCTCCGAGGATTCTATTAAAGCTGCTCAAGCAAGAGATCCCTCTAGAGCTGCTCTTTTCAGGCTTCTGAGCCCAAAAAAGTAGTGATGATGCCCAATTCTCTGCAGTATCAGCCTCATCATTGAATGCTGATGTTTAATCTTTGCCCTTGACATACCCAAGTTTTGCCACTGCTTTCAGCTGTGTGTAGATTCCAGGGTCTCTGTATCTTGGCTGGGGGGATGAAGCAATTACCATAACATATTCCCTACAATAGACTTGCTGTCTTTGCTTCTGTGACCAACTCAGATATGTTCTGTTCCCCTCTGCAGCCCAGTCCTTGCGGTGCTACACATGCAAGGAGCCAACGGACATTTCCATGTGCAGAACTCCCACCGAATGTCCCCCAAGAGCCAAGGTGTGCACAACAACTCTGCACTCTGTAGACTTGGGTAAGTCTCATGGCTTTCTCTCAGTGGTCATAAAATCATAGAATCATTAAGGTTTGAAGAGAACACTAAGATCATCTAGCCTAGTCCTAACCCATCCACACCATGTCCACTAAACCATGTCCCTCAGTGCCACATCTCCGCAACTCTTGAACACCTCCAGGAACAGTAACTCCGCCACCTCCATGGGCAGCCTGTTCCACTACCTCACCACTCCTTCTGGAATAAATTTTTCCTAATATCCACTGCATCCAAAATCCAATATCTTGGAGCAAATTGACTCCTTTGTGATCAAATTATCTCACGAACTTCCTCCATGCTTCCCTCTCCCCAGCTTGGGTTATTCTTAACTTCTCTACAAGAATCCAGGTGGAGTTATCCAGGGTAAGAAGGAGAAAAGTCCATTGAACTCAGAGCTTCATAGTGAAGCACACAGGACTCATCCCACTTTGCTCTGTTTTACCTTTCCTACCCCTATGCATTATGGATCCTGAAATGACAGATGTGTGCAAACATACTGCAGAAGCACAGGGACTGTCTCCTTGTTTGTAGACACTCTCACCTAGCACCAGTGAGAATAAACAACCTCAGCATGCTAGTGCTACACCAGTCCTTCTTGACATTGCCACTTCCTATGCAAAGCTATTGCAGGAGCAACCCACCTGAACAAAACATGTAGGAACTTCTGTTGCTTGTCTGCACTAGAATAAATTTGGAAGGAGCAGGAAAGAGAGTGGGAGGCAGCATGGAAAACCAGGGGACCTGCTCCTTCAAAGAGCAGTCTGGATTACGGGCACCAGTGGATTAAAGGTTCCCCCTTTATTTGACATTGTTGACCTATAAACACTGTGCCTTCAATTGTCAAAGTCAGTTTTGCTCAAAGCCAGTTGTTTGCACTTCCCTTCACCATTTCTTTCACTCTCTTCTCCTTCTCCTCCCTTCTCCAATGTATCCATTACAGGTTACCCATTTTTTGGGAACATCACCGTCACAAGAAGCTGTGAAGAGGAGTGTGTCACTTATGATGGGATAGGGTCAAACAGGCCAACATCATGCTGCTACACTGACCTCTGCTCTGATGACACCAGGAGCAGCAAGGGGGAGAGAAGCAGCTCTGCAGTGCTGGGTGTGATGGCCATGGTTTTTGGCACACTCCTCCAGTGTGTTCTGTGATGTGATGGGCATCTGTGCTCCAAGCAAAGCATTCTCACTCCTCTCTCTGCCAAGATACCTTGTGAACTTTTAGATGCCTTGGGAAAACTTCTTCACCCATCTTGAGCGCTGTGAATTCAATGGGATTCAAGCCAGGAGTTTGGGCATCCAGACCTAAAATCCTCAAATTTCCAGTTTCCAGCTGTTATAAACAGATGTTCTTCACCTATGGTTGTTTCTGTTCCCCAGAACCCACATCTCACCTTGAAGCTTTCTTCACTGGGGAGCAGAGGTGGATAAAGAGCAGTGGCTCTGAGCAGCAGGAGGGACTGGGCAGTGCCACCAATGCTGGTGCTTGGGAATGACCCCAGCAAGAGCAGGGGCTGTACTCACACTGCACACAACAGATCTCCCCAGCTCTCACACAGTGTCTGTCTGTGACAAGAACCTAATGCAAAACTTCTAAAATACCTGCAACTCTTCATCAGGATCTTGTTTTATTTTATTTTATTTCCACGCTAAGTGCTGTCTCCTGCGTCAGATGGACTCAGCAAAGTGCAGTTTGCAATTGCAGGGAGCTGGCTCTTAATTCTGTCTAGAATAAGTTATGGAATGGGTTCAGAAGGGCTCTACCTTCATGCATGGAGATGGGACATATTTCTGAAAAGCTCAAAAGATGTTCAGGATGAAGAACTTAAGGCTAGTTAAACTGATCAAAAGCAAATCAAGGAGTTTGGATGGACCAAACTCCCATCAGCCCTTTGCCTGAACTCAGGTTGCAGTCAGAGCCCCTGGCTTTCTCCTTCCAGATTTTTCAGACTGTTGTAAACAGTTTCTCCTATTACTCTCTTCCTCATTCCTTCACAGCAGGGATGACAGAAACAGAAAAGTAATGATTATTTCAGGCCTCAGCTCTTGGAAAAGTCAGTGTCTCCACTCAGTGCTGGGGATTTGCTTTGATTCTCCCTTGGAGCAGCTGTAAAATTTGGTTTTGATGCTCTGTCTGCTGTAAAAACAGGAGTGGAAGCAGATCCAAACAAGTTAGGCATGGCCAGTTCATAGGTCTTTTTGGGAGGGGAGAGCTGAGGAATGTGCATTTCTCTCTCATCTTATTCCCTGGTTCATTCAGGGAATGAAAGAGGCAAAAGGCAGCATGGATACATCCCATGAACCATTCTAACACATTCATAATGTTTCTGCCATGTCCTCTGTGGCAAACTCAGTTTTCACTCTATATCCATAACAGACATCTGGAAAAAAAAAAAGCATCTAGGAAAATCTAAGAGTAAGAAGGGGACTTTCTGGATGAGAATCCAGTGAATAAAATTGGATCCTCCAGTTTTCAGCCTGCAGTGTCTTTCTTGTGTGCTCAAAGTGTCTTTGGATAGTTTCCTGCACATCAAGGTCAGGATAAGGAGGGAAGTGCCAGGGAGGGGGAAAGCTACAGAAGGGGACAAGCAGGGCAAGGAAAAAAACACTCCTTGCAAGACCTAGGTTAAAGGCTGGTGGGAGAGGAGGGGAAGGAGGGTAGTAGAAGGATAAAAGACTACAAATGGTTACAGAATGCTTATTTGGGGCATGCACAGGGAGAAGTGGGATTTTTTTTTCCTTGTCTTGCAGGAAACAAGGGGAAAACAGTTGAACTCAGCACTGTAAGGTGAGTAAGCGGCTGGGAACAAGGATGCTGTCGGTGGGAGCAGTGCCTTCCTTGTGCCACTGGTGCTGGTGGTGAGCATCCTGCATCTCACTGCACTGACAATCTCCTGCTACCTGTGATTTTCCTGATAATGTGGCTCTGTTGCCAAAGGATCAAGCATCTAGTGTGAAAAATAGAGCAAAAAGCTCAAAGTACTTATAATACATTCCTATATTAGGCAGGGAGAGAAGTCTTTAGCACAATGTGTTAGAGGTGCAAAATTTTGCAGCAATACTCATCTGTTCATCCTCTGTTAGTCCTAAGCCACAGGACGAACAGCTGGGAGCCCTTGCAAAGTTTAATTCACATCAGATTGCTTCTGTTATTGCTTTTATTTATTCTGTCTGCTTTGTCTCTAGGAGCACCACTGCCCCAGTAAATGCAGGACACTGCCAGGAGATTCAAAGGTATTTGCAGAATTTTGCTTCAGTGGGTCAAGTGGACATACAGAGGTAGAAGTTTAAATATAGGCTGAATAAAATAGATAAGAGAGATAAATGTCTCTAAAGGGACATAAAAAGATGTGCAGCTCCTCGACCCTGAAAGACAAAGCCAGAGCCACTGCTGTAGCCGGAGGATTTTACCTGCCCCTCTGCAGGCTTGTCTCCTTTGATTGTTGGACTAGATGATATTAGTGGTCTTCTCCAACCTTAATAATTCTATGATTCTCAGCAATCACTTTGTGCAGAGACAGAGATATGATCTCTAGACTTGAGGGAATTCCTTGATGCCTAATGCTTTATCTGGACAAGTAATTGCCTTTTCCACCATCTTCCAGCAATTCTGAAAATGTGGGACAGCAACCTTACAGATGTACGATCTTCATCACTCACTTTCAGATCTGGAGGCTAAGTTTTCATCCATTTAGAAATTAAAGAACAAAGCAAAACAGGGAATGACATTTCAGGGAGATGTTTGAATATCCAGTTGTTGAGAGTATTCAAACTGATATACCCAGTTGAGTCTTGCCTCCAGCCAACTGTCAGGGCTATATGTTGTTTGCCTTGGCGGCCTTTCATTGTGGTCTCCATGACTCAAAGGTGGAGTGAGCATTTCAGAGATTTGTTAATCTTATGGAAACACAATGTACACACAGATCTGGCTTGAGCTGAGTCAGCAGAGCAGATCCATAGCAACCTGTGGGTCTTAGTCTCAGAATCATAAGGGAAGGACAGTACAGTCACTGATGTCATCTGGAATTCAGTACAGCCTTTGACACAGTTCTCCACAACATCCTTCTCTCCAAATTGGAAAGATATGGATTTGGTGGGTGAACTGTTGAATGGATGATGAACAGGCTGCAGGATTGAACCCAGAGAGTGTTGGTCAATGGCTCATTGTCTGGATGGAGATCAGTGACAAGTGGTGTCCCACAGGGGTCAGTACTGCGACTGGTGCTCTTCAACATCTTCATCAGTGACATCAACAGTGGGATTGAGTGCAATTTCAGCAAGTTTGCAGATGACACCAAGCTTTGGGGTGTGGTTAACATGCCTGAAGGATGGGATGCCATCCAGAGAGACCTAGATAGGCTGAGCAGTGGGCCCAGGAGAGCCTCACAAGGTTCAACAAAGCTGAGTGCCAAAATCTTGCACCTGGGTCATGGCAACCCCTGCTATTTTACAAGCTGAGGGACAAAAGGATAGAGCAGAGCTCTTCCAAAAAGGATCTGGCGGTACTGGTGGGTGGGAAGCTGGACATGAGCCAACTGTGTGCCCTTGCAGCCCAGAAAGCCAACCGTATCCTGGTCTGCATTCAAAGAATTGTGGCCAGCAGGGTGAGGGAGGTGATCCTGCCCCTCTGCTCTGCTCTGGTGAGACCTCACCTAGGGTACCGTGTCCAGATGTGGAGTCCTCAGTACAGGAGAGATATTCACCTGTTGGAGAATGTCCAGAGGGGGCCACAGAAATGATCCAAGGGATGGAACACCTTGCCTACAAGAACAGGCTGAGAGAGCTGGGACTGTTCAGCTTGAAGAAGAGAAGGCTCTGGGGAAACCTGACAGTGGCCTTTCAGTATCTAAAGGGGAGCTAGAGGAAAGAAGGGGGCAAACTCTTTAGCAGGGTCTGCTGTGATAGGACAAAAGGAAAGAGTTTCAAACTAAAGTAGGGGAGATTTAGATTAAATATGAGGAAAAAGTTTTTTTAGGATAAAGTTGTTGAGGCACTGGAACAGAGTGCCCAGAGATCTGGTGGAAGCCCTGTCCCTGGAGACATTCAGGGTCATGCTGGAGGAGGCTCTGAGGAACCTGATCTAGCTGTAGGTGTCCCTGTTCATTGCAAGCAGTTGGACTAGATAGTTGATCTTTAAGGGTCTATTCTGACTCAAACAATTCTGTGATTCTACTTCCTACCTGAACTGTGTGATATTGGCTAGAAAATGGTATTAACTCCTTGCATTGCTGGAAAAACCACTGAAGAGAACAATTCCAGTATCTTCAGCAAGCTAAAATTTGGACTTGCATTCAGTCCTGCTGCTTTGAATCTCACAAAGGCACCAGTGGTGCTACTCAAACAGTGATTAATGCTTAGAGGGCTGTGGTTTCCAGCAGTGATCATTTGCAGTTCCTTTCCACAAGTCACAGCAGGACACAGTTCACACCATGCATAGATGTGAGAGGTGGTAGTTATCCTGGCATGCCCTGATTGCAGCCTGGCTCAAGCTGCAAGGTGGGAAACACTGTGAGATGCTTTGCTGCTTGATCTCTTTTGGTTTGGTATATTTTTTTCTTCCCAGTGAGGAAAGGAAAGAGAGAAAAATAAACCCATATAGCTCCCATGGAAGGTGCAATAATCTTGTTAAGTCTGAAAGTAAAAGAGAAGAGACAAGGGGAGAAATTATTGCAAAACTCCAAGAAAAGGGGGGGAAAATGGGGATATTTCCACAGTCCAGACGTTTAAAATAGAATAGACCTCTGATGTAATCTAATAGAGAAGGAACTTGTAATTCTTGCTAAAAATACCTATCTAGAACATAAATATACATTGGCACGTAGCTGCAAGGCTTATGGAGTTATCTGCCATAGTCTTATATTTACTGATAGGGATTTAAATGTTTAATACTGCACATTCAAAAGAAAGACACTTCATCTGAAGTAGTTATTAATTATAGAAGGCACTTGGCAGGACTGAAAGAACAGCAGGAGAAATATCATTTTCAATATAATTCCCAAATTATTTCTTATCTAAAATCTATCATGTGCATTTTTTTTCGTCTTTCTTAAAATAGACCAGTTTTTCCATATTAGGCCATGGGTGACTTGAAATGGCTGCCTCTGACACGCCAGCACATCATTTCTTTGTTCAATACAGCCCCAGGTCTACGAATAAGGCAAATCCCACCAAAACAGGGTGAAAGAAAACCTGAAGTGGGTATGTTGAGGAAGTAGAGAGGCAAGCATCGTGGCTGGTATCTCAATTCAGCAAAGTCATTTAGGGTCACTTCAAGTTCATTTATTCAAGAGGAATGGTCTTGAGTACCGCAGAAGGATTGGGCACACAGATGTAGTTGGCAGTGTCTGCCTTCCTCATTTCCCAGGGTTCTAGGCTCAAGTTTTCTATGAGGTTTTAAAAAATAAAAGGATTCAATCATTCTGTGCCCTATCTGAGGCTGGCCTGGACAAGGGAGAATTTGGTCCTAAACTCCTTCCTCAATCAGCCTCTATTATATATGCATGGATAGTATGGGGTGTGACCCATGTCATACATGGGTACCTCCAAACAAGGTACTGCAACAGATCTTCAGTGAGGACTCAGATTTAAGCAAATTCCTCTTGACCATATTGCTGAAATCCTCACAAATCCATGAAATTAAAGGGAATTGAAAGCCCTGGTATATTTAACTCATGGGTCTCACAGCCTCAAAATCACACCCAACCTTCTGAAATGCTCCAGGCTTCTTCTACATCAAGTAGCACCTCCAAAGGCTCCCTTAAGATGATAAGGCTCAACCCCTATTCTTATTTTTTGTTATCATTTATCTCCAGAAAAAAAAATACTCTGAAATATATTCATGTTTATTACTCTGTTGGCAGAAGACATTCCAAACCCTCCCATCCCTGTTGGAAAACACATTTGTAATGAAACCATTCTCTCACTTCTTGTTCTAAGAAGACAGTGTTTCTATGGGCTGAGTTACTCTTTTAGGCTAAAGAAGTCAGCATGTGCTGATCTCCTTTTGAAAGATACACTCTCCAACCACAACAATTTTCATTCATTATGGCTATGTCATCTTCAAGACATAGTTTTCTTGGATCCAAGCTACGTGCAAGATCTCATGAGCTAGAAGTGCTTCACCAAAAAGATCCTTAGAGGATTTGTTGTTTCACCAGTCTCTCAAGGCAAACTTGTTTTGAATAAAGGAGATGAGTGATGTTTGATTTAGGCAGTCTCACAGGGAGTATATTACCGCTTTCTGGAGACAGTTCATGAATCATAATCTGATGGAAAAAACCCAGACAACCGTTTCTTTGTAGTCCCTTGCTGTATTAGTTCTCCTGAATGGGGCAGGGAAAGAGAATGGTATGCTTCAGATGAGAAATGAGGATTCATGCACAAGGTTGAAATTCAGTTTTCAGGACACCTCAGAAAAATCCTTCCAAACTCCTTGGAAAAAGGTTGGCAGGCTTGGGACATTTTTCACATGCAATAAAGTACAATTGCTGCCAGGCTGCTGTTCTAACAAGCTGCAAAGTCTGTGGGAAAGAAATATCAAATGTGTGCAATCAAGCACTAACTTTCTGATAAAGGAATAATTGTTTGTTCACACAAGTGCATCTAGTCCCTATAGAAATATTTATGCCATGAGATAAACATCAATAAAATGTGACTGGATTTCTGTGTTGTTTCTTCTCTTCTCTTCTCTTCTCTTCTCTTCTCTTCTCTTCTCTTCTCTTCTCTTCTCTTCTCTTCTCTTCTCTTCTCTTCTCTTCTCTTCTCT
>NC_034410.1:146375649-146429892 GCF_002078875.1 Numida meleagris
TTTTCTTTTCTTTTCTTTTCTTTTCTTTTCTTTTCTTTTCTTTTCTTTTCTTTTCTTTTCTTTTCTTTTCTTTTCTTTTCTTTTCTTTTCTTTTCTTTTTTTCTTCTCATTTCCATCCATCCCACAAATTGCACAGCCATACCCCAACCTCTAAAACACGATGCTAGCAACATTTGAGCTTGGAGATGTGTGGCAGTTTTGGAAAGTCCAGGGCAGTAGGAGCACAATCAGGCTGGTCTTTATGTATAGTGGGTGTATATTCCTCTGCTATTGTTTCTTCTTAGATGCTCAATAATCTCACTTGTATACTTTGGCATGAGCTGAACAACCCTGGCCTCCAAGGGAGATTTAATGAGTTTTGTGATAATCTGTAATCATGCAAAATTTGAAGTAAAATGTGACAATAAGGTGTAGATGCATCTAATATTAATCTGAGAGATGCTTCCTCTGTACATGGGTATCAGCATGCGGTCAAGCATTATATATATACCCCCAGAATTTTCAGTTGCTTGTCTCCAGGATCCCCTCAAGTTTCATTTTTCAGGAGTTGAAGTGGCACTAAATCATTAGTGAGAAAGAATCATTAAGGTTGGAAGAGATCTCCAAGATCATCAAGTTAAATCATCAATGTCCCTCATTGCCACATCTCCATGGTTTTGAACACCCCCAGGGATGCTAACTTCGCCACTTCCCTGAGCAGCCTGTCCTAATGCCTTGCTACTCTTCCTGAGAAGATTTTTTTTCCTACTATCCAACCTGAAAAATGCAACAGAGTGAGCCAACACCCGAGAAAACAACTTCAGAAGAAAACCAGGTCCATGGGATATGCGCAGCTCTTGAAATGCAGCACTGTTAATTCTAGTATGTTTCTTCTTTATTATTATTATTCCTCAGGAGGCATTATTCCCCTTTATTTTTGGTGCCAAGATGTAGGTTTCCATTATAAATAGCTGCATATTCTAATTCAGCCTGATAACTAGGACAGAGATGCGCTGGGCTTCCAGACTTACGCTTCAGAAGATGAAGAATACATTTCCAGCCAAGCTTCAGACTTCCTGAGAGATCTTTATCTCAGGAAAACATGTCGCTCTGCATCTGGAAAGTTTCCTGAGCTCCTTGGATATAATCACAATGGGAGAATTGGTAAGGACTTGTTGCCAGGCTGACAAATCATAGAAATAAGACTTTGAAGCTCTATAGCAGCTTTCCCTCAGAGGCTGAATTTAGGCACAAGGGTTCCCACATCAGAGCTGGGTGATAAATATTCTCCCCATTTTACAGCCATGACATAAATCTGTGTTTTCTTGTATGTGATAATGAACCAAAACCTTCTGCAAAAATAAAAAATAAAATTACTGCTGTTTGTGAACACTTTTAAATGATTAATTACTTCAAAGAAAATCAGAAGCAGGTTGCAAACTTGTCCCAGTGAGCAGAAACACTTCTATTTGTAAAAATATTATTCATCCGTGAATAAAGGAGGACCAACAGTTCAGGGCAACTATGAGATTAATTACAGAATCATAGAACCGTAGAGGTTGGAAGGGATCTCTAAGGACCATGAAGTCCACCCCCAAAATGAAAAATGGCTCCGTTCCCATCCCACCCCCAAACAACTGCAGCCTGGGGAGTCTCTCAACTTACATTATTTACTGTGGGCTTTGGATCAGGAGTTCAATCTACATGTTTCCCAGCTGCTTGTTAATGTGAAGCAGTTCTTCCAGTCATGCTGCTGCAATGGGACAGGCGAAGGGAAGGGCACATGGGATTTGTTCACCTGCAAAATGACAGCAACCAGTGAAGAGATTATCTGGATCAGCAGATCCCAGGACCAGAGGCACTGAGAACAAACCGGAGCGCAGGAGGTTCTATCTGAATATCAGGAAATGCTTCTGTGCTATGTCAGTGGTGGAGCACTGGCACTGGGACCCAGAGAGGTGCTGGAGTCTCCTTGGAGATCTTGCAAACCCACCTGGACATTGTGCTGGAAAACCTGCTGTAGGTGTCCCTACTTGAAAAGGAGTTAAACCAAATGGACCCAGACATCCCCTCCAAACTCAATCATTCTGTGATTCTGTGATTTTACGATCCATAGTGGGGGCAATTCCTTGTTTTCTGCCTCGAACTTTCTTTCACTGTACTACAGTATAAGCCTTTACTTATGGCTGGATGTCTTAAATGTCAGCACTAGTCTATATTCTCCCTTGAGAGGATTACAGCGTAGTGGCTGTGCTGCACCCAAATCCTTCACAGTTTGTTTGCAAAGGGAAAGGTAAAGTAAACACAGCACAGATTTGTAAGTGCATAACCACTGACTGATGACAACACAACTTTACCCTTAAGGGGATGAGTCATCTTTACGTATGCATTAAGTGAAAGATAATCTCCTTGTTATACAACTACAGATATTCTTCTCTGATTGAAATAAGTCATCTATGTTTGTTTTAAAAATATTTTTTAAAAGTTTTCCTGGTTTTCACCGGTGTACACAACTGCTTCCCCAGTTATGCACGCACACAACTCTGCTTGCAAACAGTGACCTTCATACTGGGTACAACTACCCACTTTTTATCCAGGAGGGTGGCATAGGTGGGTCTCTCCGGTTTGTTCAGAAAGGTGCATGGAGAAATATAGCAAACAAGAACTGACAGGAATAGGAAATAAGCAATAGAGTAGATGAGGTCCTTGCTGTGTAAGAACTGAAGTGACAGCACCAGTATGGCTTGCAGATAACACTGTCAGAAATAGCAAAGTGTATGTTAAAATGGTGGGCATAAAAGGAAAAATTCTCCATACTCCGCTTCCATATTACTGAATGTTTCTGCAATCTCAGCAGGAGGATAAAAATGCCTCCCCAAATGCCTCCTCATAAGAAACAAATTAGCAAAGACGGTGTATTCCAACTGCTTTTTGAGAACTGTAGAATAATCGAATGTCCTGAGTTGGAAGGGACCCAGAAGGATCATTGTGTCTAACTCAAGAACTGAGAGCACAAGACAGGTCCGTGCTTTCCATGGCTTTCATGGGCAATCATGCCCATAGAGTGTTTTTGTCATGGTAGCCACTGCCTCCCAAGTTCCTTGCCTATATACTGCAGTCACAGAATTACAGATCCATAGAATGCTTGAGGCTGGAAGGGACCTCTGGATGTCATCTGGTCCAAAATCTCTTTGCTCCAGCAGGGTCACCTAGAACAGGTTGTCCACGAAGCCGGATTTCACCTGGAGGGCTTCCAAGCAGAATATTCCCAACACATCCCCTTTGCTATGACACTGGAGAGGGGGAGAAATTCTGAATATATTCAGATACTAAAGCTGTTATCTGGTAGATAGTTCAGATCTGCAAACGGTGATGCTGTGTTTATTGAGAATCCTGGTTCCTCCCACAGGAAGCCTGTCTCAGATTACCCAAAGCCCTGGAGACGGGCTTGTGGGCTGATAGCTGATGCACTAAGTTACAACCAGACTGATCGGCCAAAATTCAAAGCAGCACTGATATAGGAAAAGAATGCAAATCACTTTGGGAGAGATCCACATCTCCAAAAACTTACATAGAAACTCATTTCAATCCAATGCATGTATCAGTGAAGGATAGGATGAATTCTCCCTCCAGAGACCAAGGAAAATCTTACCTGATTTCATCAGGCAGGTCTCAGACAGGTCAGGTTACCTGCTTCAACCTGAATTTCCCCATGAATGGCATCTATGATGTGAACTATTGTCTCTCCCATCATCTCAAAACACTTGCTGAAATACTTTACATATTTTTTTTCATGTTTAAAATAAAGACACCCACTTTCCACTTCTGCTGTCATTGAAAAAAGTTGGCAAAGAAGTTCCATTCTGTGTTTATATATTAGTTCAAACATGAGGTATGGAAAGCTGTTCTTCACTGTTTTCAGAATGGCATGTTCTTAGTTTTTTTTATTCTCAAAACCTTTCTAAACAAAAGGAAAACATTTTCATTTTTCTCTAGGTTGAGCAAGGTTGGAAAACCTCCCTGTTTCTATTCAAAAACATCAATCAAAGACCAAATTCAGTTCTAGAGAAAACACTACCCAAAATATTGGGAGGTTCAAGATATTTTTTTGTGGAATGGAAAAAAATATATGTTATAGTAATAGGAAATTTCATGAAACTAAGCTCTTCTTTCTACTCATCTCTATCTGTCAGGCATTGTACAGGAATATCTAAATAGGGTCATGATACAGACCAGTTGTTCTCTCATTTTGGGTTAACCTAGATCTTCATTGTAAAGTACAGAGTGTTACATTCCTGCTCTGACAATTTTTCCCTTCCAGTTCTAGCACAAACTGGGTCAGCTCACATGGATCATCTTGGTGCCACCATGTTTCTTGTCTCTGGATATGGCCACTTGTAATGCAAAGAGTTCATTGATGGATGGCAGGGATGGGTGCTGTGGCAGGGAGAAGACAATTTAGTCATGGTCAGGTACATTCCTAACTTGAGAAGAAGAAAATGAAAGAGAAAACAAATGTCTTTTAGCTTTTGGGCTGAGGAGCTGAGATATTAAGAAGAACAGAACTTTGGGATACCAACTTTGGAAAGACATTGAGAAAAAAAAGATACCATGTCAGAGGTGTGCAGGGGGATGGAGCCCAGCAGATGGAAGGAAAGGCAGAGGGTCAGGGTTACATCACTCTGGAGAAGAGAGGGAAAAAGGGAAATATTATTGCTGTTTGCAACAACCCAGTGGGAGAGTATGGAGAAGAATGGGCAAGACTTTTGGACTAGATGATCTTTGTGGTCATTTCTAACCTTGATTCTATGCTCTTGAAGACGTACAGTGATAAGAAAAAAGGAAATAGACACAAGATACTGGCAGAGCCTAGGAGCAGAGGCCGTAAGTGAGCAAAAGAACACAAACCTTCAGGGAGAATATACAAATTAACAGCCTCCAGGAGTGAGAAGGACCAGAAAATAACCGTGCATCTGAGGGAGATCTGAATGAGGAGGGAACTACGCTTCAGCAAAATCAGCAAAACTGAGCAAAAGGCCCTGCTGTGACTTTTGGGGGGAAATAAATATACTAAGTCAGCAATTCCAGAAGTAGTCCAGGTACAGACAGCTTTTGTACCAGGTAAGTGGAAAAAGAACTATATGCAAGATTTGCATGCCTCATTTCCTGTTCTTCACATGAGAGGCTCGGGTTTGTGTTTGTCCAGAAAACACTGCCCTGTGGTTTCAGAGCTTTGCTTTGGTCTTGGGTGCAGCTGTGAAACACAAGGCCTCACCCACAAAGATTTTATGCTTTTCATAGCAGATCTGAAAAAGGAGCTGTGATACATACCATAATAGCTGAAATGCAAGAAACATGCTGACAAACTGGCCAGAGATCAAAGAGGTGAAGCATCCATAGCCAATGAAGGGAGGGAACAATTAGCATCCTCTGCATGTCGCTTGTCAAATAAATGACAGCTACATGGACACAGAATTTAAAGCCATAGAGCAAGAGCACTGCGAATCAGCTGTGTCTAATGTATTTTTAACTGATAAGGATCTCAAAAAACCCTCCTTGGTTCAAGAGCATCATTAAAAGGGAAGGCTGGAGCACACAGCTGTGTAATAAATTCTCACCACTTGCCTCTGGATACAGATGTCCTGTTCATTGCAGGAGAGTTAGACAAGATGACCGTTAAGGGCCCCTTCCAACTCAGACAGTTCTATGATTCTATGACTCTCTAATGAAATCATAGGGCAACTGAGGACTTTGTTGGGACCTTTTGATTTTCTTTCAAGTGCCACTATCTGTGTCATAGAAATACACTGAATGTAGGTCCAGTGCCACCAGATTTCGAATGTTCCTTACATGGAAGTATCCCCCAGATCTAGGCACTCAATCTCCTTTAAGGAATGGCCATTTCCAGCCCACTCTGTCCTAAAGCAGGTTTTAACAGGTCATTCACTCTAATTTGGTCAAATTGGCCTTTGTCTTTCCATTGGGAGCCATGAGGAATGACTCAGGTGTAGCTGTATACACTGCAATCCTATCCCATTCTCAGTAACACCACTCTGAAAAAAACCTTTGCCCTTTGGGGGTACACATTTTAACGCTTGGCAAGCTGTTCCTATGAATGACTTCTGAAATTTAAAATGTGCACCTCATTTCCAGTCTGAATTGTTCCACCTTCAGCTTACAGCATCTTCTTTCACCACTGACTGTTACAGTAAAGAGTCCTGTGTTACCAGATTTCCTTTTCTCATAGAAATTCTTGTACTGCTCATTCTCAAACTTGCTGTACAAGCAACTGCAAGCAATGGCATAGCACAAAAGAAAGGAGAAAAGTTCTGCTCATTGCTCCTTTTCACAGTAGCCTAAATCAGAGAGGTGACTTAACCTTCTCATCCTTTTGGTGTTATGCCCTGCTGAAAACACAGCAATGATCCAAGGGGTTTTAGTATGTCTCTAGAATCTCTTCTTCAATTGTCCATCTTCAACACTACGCTTATTTCCCAAATCTCTGCTCCCCAGAATAACATATCCCTGTCTGTGAGTTTTTCAGATACCACAAAAATGCCTTCAGTGTCAAGAGCTGGACTGACCATCTCCAGTGGAGATACTGATGTGCACCACAACAAAATAAGCAGCACTGGAAATAAGACCTACTTAAGCAGCTGCACACATAGCCATTTCTCCATGGCCTGATGGGAATTTCCTTATTTTTGTTATGCTCAAAATCTTGTTAGATAGAGAAAGGAAATGCACCTTATATGTAAAGCCAATAATTGACTGTTAACCTAAATGAAATCTTAACACTCTAATCAAAGCATTATAATTAGTGAAGGTCAAAATCTTCATCAACCGAGTATCCACAGGGAGTCATTCTGATGATGTTTGCTACAGCACTTTTAGTCCTTCCTCTTCTTTCCTTAGTCCATCCATCTCACATCAGATTTTATGCTGTATGGTGCATTTTAAGTAGGTTTGATTCTTTGTACTTGTTGTTTTCCCTCAAGCTAGTTTTGTCCACATCCAGGTCCATATTTCCTTGATGAACCATCAGTGAGTTAATTGTCATAGAATCGCAGAAGTTGAAAGGGACCCTTAAAGGTCATGTAGTCCAACTCCCCTGCAATGAACAGGGACATCTACATCTTGATCATGGTGCTCAGAACCCTGTCCAACCTGACTTTGAATGTCTCCAAGAATGGGATATCCACCACCTGTCTGGGCAACGTGTTCCAGTTCCTCACCATTTTTACTGTAAAAAACCTTTCCTTTATATCCAGCCTAAACCTCCCCAGAAGGAAGACTGCTGAAATGTCTGAAGGGTCTCTGGTGCAAACCTGGGGCCCATCTCTTTTCCTTTCATCTACGGACTCCTCTTTTCCATGTCCTACACCTCCACGTCTCAATGCATCTGCTGCTGAACCAGGTCTGTGACTCTTTACACTCCATCATCACACTGGAGTCTTAAATTCTAAATACAAGAACTCCTGTTGATGGTTGCCTATGTAAACCTACAGTTGCACCATACAAAACCAAACAAAACTAAAGCAAATTAACATAACCACCAGTTCAATTAGAAAAACTGCAGGTAGAGCTGAACAAAGGAAAAACAAAGCTCCGGGCAGGTCAAGACTTGTTCAGCCAAAGCAAGCCCAACATGCCTCAGCCCTGAGGACTTGCAAACTCAGTAAAAAGCTTGTGGCCTATTACTAGCAATGACAGTACTGGGTTTACTTTGCTACAGGGCTTTGTATTGTTATCTCTGAAATTGGGACCCACTCCTCCTGACTGATGGGCTCAGCTTCCTTCTTTGAGTCCAGCAGTAGATTGGTTTCAACCACTTTCAGTATCTTTGCCAATGATTTATACTCTCAGTGAGCATGACTGCATGGGTATTTTTAGTGGTGTTCACTAAAATAACAATATAGCACAATAATCTGGCTGTGGATGTATTTGTTTTTAAATGTTCTTTGACATGACAATTTAATGATGTTCTGGGCCATGACTCCAGTGAGTATCAACGAACACAGGGTAAGGACAAGGTAGTCCGAGCCTAGTAACTCATGTCTGAAAAAAGAGCAGTGCTATGCACTGAAAATCTGGTGAAGTTGCATTTTTAGCAAATACGTAATGTTGGTTTCATGTGTAGAAGTGCTGTCTTACACTTCTAGCTAATAGGTTTTACATTCCTGACAAGTGAGCAAGTAACTCAGTGTTCTGGCTACATCCAAATAAACCCTTCATTTACTAAGATGCTAAATACATGGGCTCCTTTAGGCTTCACTTGGAGAGAGAAAGTAAAGAAGTGTTTTTCACAGGTGCTTATGGACTGGGATGAGGAAGTCCTTATCCGCCTGGGTTCCAGCTTTGATTTCAGGGATATCTCAGCTTCTTTAGACTGCAGAAAAAAGTTAGGAGGTCTTGCTCCCCTATTAAGCTGCTCTGGAGCGAAAGTTCAGAGAAGGGATGAAGAAGAGGGAGGTGGTCTTGAGGAATGTAATAGTCATGAGGTGGCACATCACCACTGCATTTATCCAGTACATGAAAAGTCACTTGCACTAGGTCTTAGCAATAGTGCAGCAAGATCAACAAGTGCCCAGTTCACTTCATAAAATCATGCCAACTCATAGAATCATAGAATGATAGAATCATTAAGGTTGAAAAAGACCACTAAGATCCTCTAGTCCAACTGCTGACCCATCCCCACCATGCCCACTAACCATGTCCCTCTGTGCCATATCTCCACATTTCTTGAAAACCTCCAGGGTCAGTGGCTCCATTACTTGTTGCAATGCATTACCACTCCTTCTGTGAATAATTTTTTCCTAATATCCAACCTCAGTCTTCCCTGGCAAAGCTTAAGGCCATTACCTCTCATCCTATAATGGAATCACGAGTGATACCTGGATTTAGGCACAATATCTTTGGCTAGGAGAAGAGCTAGCAGGGTAGCTACAGGGCTATGCAACATTAACAGTGTAGCAAAGGTAGACAGGAAGCAATCTCCTTATTGCTCATCTGTAAGAACAAAGGATTTGAATGAAACTGTAAGGCAGAGGATTTTAAAAAGAAACAAATCAGCCTTAATGAAATGGTGGCACTGTTCCTAAAAGAGTGCTTTGAAGTCTGGGGAGTGTGAATAAACTCAGCATGAAATAATGCATACTGGTGGTCCTGAGTAGTCCTGATCCAGCTCATGGGCCAGCAAAACCCGAGGCTGCTGATTGCCAGAGCTGTCAAGTAAAAAGAAAACCCCCATATACAACATTTGTACAGCAGCAAGCCACAGATATTTCACACATCTCTGGGGACCAAGCTTTGGACATGGCTCACAAGCAGAAGACATTGAAAAACACACATTGTCAGCTAGAACAAAACTGTAGGTAGTTTCTATAGACAGGAATGGGGTTTCTCTTGTCACCTCTATGCAGTATCTTGGCTACTCTGTTGTTTCAAAAAAAGAACCATATTTGAGTCAGCTGGGAGCTGTGTACAAATCCTGAATTGGAGTCCATCCAATATTCATCCCATTTTGGCAATGAGAAGCAACGTGGGGCAGGTGAAAATAGCTGCAGAAGCAGCTACCAAATTTTGCAGTGTTGGAAATAATGATGTTTATGCTCTGGTGATGTCAGTAAGTGGATTATAGCATCAAAAGAAACTCAGGTTGTAAGGGGGACCCCAGGTGGTCTCTAATTCAAGTTCTGGATCAAAGCTCTCAACCGTGAGATCAGCCCAGGTTTCTCAGGGCTTCATCCAGCTGAGCTGTGAAAATTCCTAGGGATGGAAAATGCACTGTCTTTCTCCAAAACCTGCTCTGATGCAGATGCTACATGGAAGGCTTCAAATAACATCTCTATTTATAATTTTAAATATCATAAACAAAGTTATAATTAGAGGAGGAGTAATTTGCTGGTAAATGTTGAAAATGATCTTATAGGAAGAGTTGGACCAGATCATAATTCCAAATTCAGGCCAGAATTTAACAAAACCAATCATCCCAATAAAGACAATTCTTTACAAGTGGAGTTTGTGAAAGAAATATCGATGAAAGACCTCTGTCAGTAGGGAATGATGAGAAATATCTTGCACATTTACTGCAAGACTGATCACAAAACCTTACTCATCCCACTGTATAAAACAATACTGGAAGAGGGAACTGGAGTTTGAAAATAAGAAAAGTAAATTCAGTAAAAATTAAAAATTTATCAGAATACAGGCATGTTATAAATAACTCTTGCAACCGCTACAGTTTTAACACAACATTGTTTTTATTCTGCTCAAAAGGGTACAGAAAACAAAAGGTATTTCAGCCTCCTTGGATCAGGTCATTGATCTCCTCTCTCATATTCTGGAAGCATAGAAATGTGTCTCAAACTTCTTATGCACTAAGAAGGAAATCTAGACAGCAGAAAGGGCCAGCACAAAACTGTGGGCTGGAAAGGATCTGCTACATGAAAGTGAATTCCATATGAAAAGATCGGTCAGTTCAGCTATTCTGCTGATGAACATGTGGGGAAGAGAACATTCTAAGGAACTCTTAGCTCTGTGTCTTTTGCTTTAAATATACCATACAAATCGTACTTTTTAGTTCAAAATCAACCTAACCAACAAAGGAAATAAAGTTATTTCTGTGGGAATATTTGGAGAATCAACCTCAAAAATTTTGTTGGGAATTCCTGAATTTTTGCTTCCCTCCTGATTATGGAGGGAGGTTAGGAACTAAAAACGCTGTTTGTGGGAGACACTGAAGGTACTCCACGAGGCATCCAAATGGAAAGCTGGGCTGGCAGGGTCTCATTCCCCATTGGGTTCTTTGGTAGAAACATGCCCTCCTCAGCTCCTCACAGTCTAGACCAGAAGAGACCACAAATGACACTTGCTAACATCCCAGCAGGCGCAAAGCTTATTCTCAAACTAGCTGCACTATCAATGTTGCACAAGTTGGAGTAACAGCAGGAGACTGGGCGTGTCATGCCAATCCCATCCGCATCAGATGGGATGCAGACTGAAGAGCACATCTTGGTGACAGTTGAGAGTCCCACAAAAGGATAAACTGCAACAAAGCAAGAAAGAAGGAACAGTTAGGAACAGGTGGAATGAAAGAGTAGTCTCTTTGTCCCTAGTTGTAACACTGACTACCTTCACCACTGAAGGCTTGGCACGAGTTCAAACACAATTGGACCACTTCTTACCAGAAACGTAAGAAACAGATCCTGTTCAGTGGTTCTAAGCTGAACAGCACATTGCATCCTCTGTGTCCTGCCTGAATGAGCTTACTTCTGTAGAAGTCCCCTGAAAGCACTTTATCTAGCTCTACTTCAACTCTACTCAATATCTCCTTCCTCTGCCACATGCAAACAAAGCCTTCCCAGATGAGCCAGAAAAAAAGACAGAACCTTCATGCTGGCAGTATATTTATTTATTTGGACAGGTCATGGCCTTTAGGGTCACTTGCAGACAGATGATACCTTCCTAAAGGCTCCTGAGAACTCAGTTTGATTTATGGTTTGCCTCTAGTTGACCAGCAGTTGGCCTTCCTACCTTACTGAGCTTGACACATCTCCATCAACTCTCTACTCCACACACCCACTGTGTAGGTCATGAGGATGGTCTGGAGAGACAGAACTCTCCATCTCCATGTCTCAGACTCAAGTCAACACATTTTCTCTGACCATGCCCAATGTTGAACATCAGCTATGAACTTGCATTTACTAAGTGCTGACATGTGAAAAGAGCAGGACACTGCTCTCTGCGCCATGAAATATCACTTCTAGTCTTAAAAGTGAGAAAAGGTACTTCTCCCCATACCAGCAGACTGCACTGGAGAAGCACTGATTTGCACTAATCATATGGATAAGGAAGACTTGCCCTTACCTTCCTCCAAGGAATACATGGTTGTCTTGCACATGGTTTCATTCTTAGCACAATTCTGGATCTTCATGCACTTCTCAGCTACTGTAGGTTCATGGCAGGTGTAACACTGCAAGGTTTGTGCTGTAGGGAGGAAAAATACGAGGTTGGCCTTAGCGTAGGACATCGGGTTCTCTCCACGCTCCCCCAGGTACATCTGAGTAGTATCATTCTCAAAAATACTCATACACTGCACAGAGACTGAACAGTAGAACATATTTGCATTATAGGGAATGAGAAATACATTAGTCTGGTCAGCCAGCCACACTCTCAGATGTAGCTTCAGCTCCCTCAGCAACAAGGCATTTTAATCCGTGATTAGATGGTTTTGGACCAGCTCCAAAAGTTGGACACTCACAAGTCCACGGGGCCAGATGGATTGTACCCTAGAGTGCTGAAGGAGTTGGCGGATATGGTTGCCAAGCCTCTCTCCATCATCCTTCAACAGTCCTGGCTAACAGGGAATGTCCTGGTGGACTGGAGACTGGCAAATGTGATTCCCATCTTCAAAAAGGGCTGGAAAGATGATCCTGGTAGCTATAGACCTATCAGTCTCACCTTGGTGACAGGGAAGGTTATGGAACGGATAATCTCGGGAGCCATCGTGGATCAATTAAAGGTCAACCAGGGGATCAGGCCCAGTCAGCATGGGTTTATGAATGGTAGATCCTGTTTGACAAGCCTGATTTCATTCTATGACAAGGTGACCCGCTTAGTGGATGAAGGTAAGGCTGTCAGTGTGGTCTGCCTGGACTTCAGTAAGGTCTTTGACACTGTCCCCCACAGCATCCTTGTGGAGAAGCTGGCTGCCCATGGTTTAGATGGGCATACGCTCTGCTGGGTGAAACACTGGCTGGATGGCAAGGCCCACAGTGTTGTGGTCAACGGAGTTAAATCCAGCTGGCAGCCAATCACGAGCGGTGTCTCCCAGGGCTCAGTACTAATCAACATCTTTATTAATGATCTTGATGAGGGGATTGAGTGCACCCTCAATAAGTTTTCAGATGACACCAATCTGCCAGAGGGTAGAAAGGCACTACAGAGGGACCAGGACAGACTGGAATGATGGGCCAAGGTAAACTGTATGAGTTTCAGTAGGGCCAAGTGTCAGGTCTGGCACTTTGGTCACAACAACCCCAGGCAACCCTACAGGCTTGGGGAGGAGTGGCTGGAAAGCTGCCCGGAAAGGGACTTTGGTGTGCTGATGGACTGCCGGCTGAATATGAGCCAGCAGTGTACCCAGGTGGACAAGAAGGCCAATGGCATCCTGGCTTTGATCAGGAATGGTGTGGTGAGCAAGACTAGGGAAGTAATCCTGCCCCTGTACTCGGCATTGGTGAGGTCCCACTTTGAGTACTATGTTCAGTTCTGGGCACCTATATACAGAAAGGACACTGAGGTGCTTGAGCAGGTCCAAAGAAGGGCAACAAGGCTTGTGAAGGGCTTGGAGAATATGCCCTATGAGGAGAGACTAAAGGAAGTGGGGCTGTTTGGTCTGGGGAAGAGGAGGCTGAGGGAAGACCTTATTCCTCTCTTCAAATACCTGAAAAGTGATTGCAGTGAGAGCAGGGCTGGTCTCTCCTCACTGGTGACAGGTGATAGGACAAGGAGAGAAGGCCTCAAGTTGCGCCAGGGGAGGTTTAGGTTGGAGATCAGGAAAAACTTCTTTACAGAAGGGGTTGTTAAGCCCTGGAATAGGCTCCCCAGGGAAGTGGTTGAGTCACATCCCTGAATGTGTTTAAAAACCATTTGGATCTGGTGCTCAGGGACATGATTTAGTAGTGGGTAGTTAGAGTTAGGGTAATATGGTTAGGTTGTGGTTGGACTTGATGATCTTGAAGGTCTTTTCCAGCCTGAGCAATTCTATGATTCTAAGGCACAAAACACAGAGCCATATGCAGGAGGCCCTATAATACAGGAAAGTCCTGTCAGCTTTAGGCTACTGAATATTTAGGGCACAAGGATGATTCTTCTGGTCTTGTTTTGTTATCAAGGTGGTTGGTAAGTTATTTTTTTCATGTTTGTTTGTCTGTTTGTTTTACCTCCAGATAGTTCTTAAGTTGTTTACAGATAATTTTACTTAATTATTTATTCTGCACCTTAAAGCATGCTGTAAATACATGCTGAATGTGCTGAAAAATCCAAACACTAAATAAAAATAGATGAAGATGAAAAAACTGACAAAGCCAACAGATCAACAGTAAGTTCACAAAGGTAGGAAGTAAGAGCGTTTGACCCACCCACTTGTCCCTTATTTCCAGATACTATGGGTGATTGTGTTGCCTAAGACAGGGCTGACTATTCTGTATGGTGGCTGGCTAGATGTCAGCAAGTCAGGCTTTGTGAGACACAAAATTTCAGTGCTTGAATTCTTCAAAGATCTTACCCCAGGTGCCAGCTAGCTAGGACATGCAAAACACCAGGAGAACGCCAGTCTTTCAATTATGCAATTTGCAAGATGTTTTTCTTTCAATCATTATCACAATTAGCTAACAGGCCCTACTTCACATGTTTATGACAAGCAACTAACCATTCTGCTTGCCAACCAACCACATCCCCAGGCGGTTTTCATCAGTTATTCCCACAGGACTATAAGCACACTTGTAGCTAATAAACCCCCAATGGCTCTTACTCTGCAACTACTTTTATCCTTGTCTTTATGTTACTAGAGCATCAGAAAAAGGTCTGGAAACACAGAGAAGTCAGACTTGCAGCAGGGAGAATTTCATCTGATGTTGACCGCTCTCCAGACATTGAGCCCTTGGGTAGTTCACCCCAGACAGGAGGAACTGTCCCTATAGAATTTACTGAGCCATAGGAGCAAGTTAAACACAATCTTTCTCCTCTACTGAGGAATATGTTAAAATTTATTTTAAAAAAGAAGACAATGGGTACAATAACGGACTGTATGGAGAGATGTTCTTGGATCCTGTGCTCTAGAAATAGGCTATGAAAAGACACTCTGGCACCAAATGCCCCAAATTCAATCCAAGCTATCTCACACTTCCTCAACTCTTGCCATCTCCTAGGTTCCTTTATCACTTTCCTACTGGGCTGCAGAATGGCTCCTAGGTGTACAGAATAACCACAGCTCAAGTCATTCAGTGTCTGAAGTCTTTTGGATAGACAAATTTCTCCAGGAGACACCAAGAAGGTCTGTGTACTTTGATGCAGTGTTTCTTGAGCACTCCATGCTAAAATAGTTGATTGATATTTCCTACCAAAGGCTCCCAGGCAACATAAACCATCACTGGACAAGCTCTCCAGCGTGATTTATTCCCCAGTCTTGCTAAAGGACCCAAAACTTGACCTAGGTCCTCCCTTTAATGCCTTGAAGTCATAGAAATACATTTTGGCACTATCACAGGCTGGTAGCCCCTCCTCAGGCATTTCCTTGCCTGGAAAACCTTTCTCATCCTATCCATGTGACAGTGATGAAAGTGCTTTAAACTTCATTGAGAAAGAGGAACAGTTAGCTCATCTCAGCACACCTAAAATGGATTGTCATAAGAGCAGGCTGAGGCAGGTAAGACACCTTATGAAAATAGCTATTACCTGCAGCTTCACCCTAATTAACAACCCAGGAAAAGCCCATTCAGAAGTAGCTTCAGCAATTGTCTTGTTTTTATTCAAAGCTCACTTTATTATCCGGCTTTGCTTACTGTGGACTGAGGCTTTGTTTGCATTAATTCTCTGTCTGGCAGATGTCAAATACACCTTTAGGGAAGAAGCTTTGTCTTTATTCTCAGATTTCATGAAACTCATCACCTGACAAGCCAAAGCCACGGGATTGGGATTTTTATTTGGAAAATAAAAAAGCACAAAGGGATGTCAAATTAAGAGATCTTAGTTCCCAACATGTGCAAACTTGGTATTTTCATTATCATTCAAACTAACAGGTTTAAACACGGCTAAATATATTAAATAGTAGCTATATTTATGAATATACCTTTTCTTGAAGATGGAAAAAATAGCAGATCAATAAGTGTTTAACACATCTAAATGACCAAAATCTGGAATTAAATAGCCTCATTTTTGAAAATAAGGCAGTAGTTCAGTAGCCATGGTGAGCTGGCATGGCACAAAGCAGGGAAAAACACCAAGACTTAAGGACTCTAACATTTAGCATATAAAAGCTTTGTTTGAAACAAGCTCTGAAACATCTGTGAAGCCTATTTCTGAAGAGCACATATTTGTGAAGATAGCAGAACTGTAGTGGTGCCTTTTTTGTTTTAAGAACTTATGAACTTTCACATTGGCAAGCAGACGCGCAGTAGCTTAGAAATGAAACCACACCGTGAAAAGGAATGGAGACAAATGCCAAGCCTTCTTTAAAATAAGAGAAAAATAAAAATATTTCAATATTAGCAGTTATAGCACTTTTGTGTGTGTATGTGTGAGAGCTGAAAGCAAAAGAGAAGATAAAGAGCTTGGAATTTCTTAGAGATTATTTTGCTAGATTCACTTAGATACTGGCAGATCTTCCATACTTCACCTCTCACTGCCTTTCCAGGAAATGCAAAAATTTCAGGTTGCATTGCTGTTTAGAAAAAGATATAGAGGAACTACAAATATATTACAGTTTTACCCCAGTTTTGCAGAGGAGGAAAGAAGAAAATTCCTTTTTTCCACTAGAAGAAATTTTGCTTACCAAATCCTCCATAAAGTTTCCAAGATTTGCCAATCTTTTCCTCCTAATTAAAGCATCCATCTTGACCGTGCCTATCTCATTGAGATTTTGAAGTAGAGAAGGAGAAGGAAGAAGAAATGTAGCAGCCCTGGACCAGAGCAGAAGCCTCTGTTAACCAGCTGCCCAACTCTTGACAAAATCTCATTCAAAAGGACGGCAAAGTTAGGACTGTGAGTCAATCCTCAACCAGAGGATTTGTATCCCACTCCATTACTTTCCTACTCCAGGATTCCTTCCCTTCCCTTGAGGAGACCTGACCACACAGACCATTTCTCTCCAAGTTATCCTCTACTAATTCCTCTCTGAACTACTGTCTCTCTGATGAGAAGAAAAGAAATCCCAGAATGAAAAGAGTATTATGGTGAAAAAAAAGATACATCTTCTCTTGAGACCAGTGAGGACTGTATCTCTGCAGTAACAGCTCTGGTGAGCACAAGATACCCATTGATTCTGGCACAGCGCAAGAACCCCGATGTCTTTGGACTACTGGTGACCAGAGCCATGCCTTAAAAGATAACAGGATATCAAAAAAAGAGAGAACTGCTGTTGGATCTGCCTCCCCATAGAGCATCTTGCAAAAAAATCTCCAAAAAACCCTTCTTTCCCCATCCACTTGGCCCTCCCTGGAAGAATCCAATCTTCAGACCCAAAGATGGAGGAAGGAAGGCATCTATTATATAAACTGGAAATAAATACAAAGGAAAAAAGCAAAAATCCTAGCTGGGAACTGATAAAATCATTCTCTGCACTGGCTGAATCCCGAGAAACCCAGATCATATGAGTATTACAAAAGCAACCACAGCCCCCGTCTTGTCCTGCATAGGACTTGCCTTGGATATCCACTCAAACCCCAACTCAGGGCCTGGCACCAGCAATGTAAAACCATGTTTCAATCAAGAAACTATTTTGGTGACAGCAACAAAGGATGAGGAGTCTATATCAAGGTGTCCTATACACCACGTGGTCAACTTCCATCATTAGAGGCTGTGGCATTGCTGCTCATGTGGGGCTGCCTGTGATAAGTGGATTTCCTACTCCCTCAGGAATGCAAACAGCCATGTGTCATATGCCTCTCCAAACTTGAATTAATGGAGCTGGTGATGGAGGAGAAACAATTGAATTTCACAGCTGGACATGTAAAGGTTTGCATGGCATCCCTGGAGCTACAGAGCTCATGGGGCTTGCTCTCTACCTCCACATCCCAGATGGATCACATCCAATATTAAGTTGCTGTTGTATGACCAGCAAAGATGGACAGAAATGAAGCAGGAAGGATTGTAGGGGTGATACTTCTGGCCATGACAAACTCTCTAATCCTCTGCCAAGGAGGAAAATCCCCAAAACTCTTCATCCTTGGCTATTTCCCAAGCTGGCCTGCTAAAATTCTCCTTGGCTTCATGCAGACAACAGTGTGTTACTAAATGGAGCTGGAAAAATCAGCCCTACAGTACTTTGGGTCAGGAGCTTTGCATCCTAGCCTCTCTTTCCCAACTCTGACAGCTGAAGTTTAATAAACTATAAATGCAACATGTAATTAGAGAGAGCCGCTACACACATTGCATTAAATATGCTGGCTGGCTTCAGGATTAAATATTAAAGGTGGAACTAAAATTAAGACACACACACACACAAAAAAAGATGAGAGTCAGACTGAGCAAGAACACATATAAAGTGAAAGTTGAAATTTGTATCAGGGAAATAACACTGTAGAATCACATTTTATCTTTAACACTTCCTACAGAACCTAAACTAACAATCTTAATGAGAACATGATGGTCCTGAACATCTGAAAGGGTGGAAATATTTCATAGACAGATTTTTGCGAAAATCCCCCGAAGTGGGAGGCCTGGACTTCAGTGGGAACATGCCACACTGTATCCTTTCACCTTGCATCTCCCTCAGCAGTTTGGACAAGGCAGAGTGGGAACTTACCAAACTCCACACCAGCAACGGCAACCAACAGAAGAGGCAGAAAGAGCTTCATCTTGGGCAGATCCTTGTCACCCAGTCACTAAGCTGCTACCGGTCTTCACCACGGGATTTAGCGCTACACTTTCTGGTGCCTTGCCATGTACTGATTCCAACCTGAGATTCAATTCTACTGGAAAAACTAGTCTAATTGAGCTATAAATGTATTTAACCATCCACAAAGAAAGCCACACCTCCTTCTATACAGTCATTTCTTTTCATGTTCCTCGGAGAAGAAAATTAGGGTTTACCTGATGGACAATAACTGAAGTTGTTTAAGCTGGATCCTTTGTGTCTAAGTATGATGTGCAAGCATGATGTGCAAGCCCAGGGGTATTAAATCATTCCAGTATCTCTGCTTTGCAGCTTGTTGATGTTTCTTCTTCTTTTTTTTTTTTTAAATTGTAGTTAGAGAAATGTTGGTAGTTTCCATGTACTTTGGGAACAAATATCTGTACCTGTGAACAGCAAAGCATTAAATCCCATGTACTGGAGAGCTGGGTGGACAGAAAGCTGATGAGGTTCAGCAATGGCATGTGCAGAGTCCTGCACCTGGGGAGGAATAACCACATGCATCAGTACAGGTTGGGGGCCAACCTGCTAGAAAGGAGCTCTGCAGAGAAGGACCTGATTATTCCAGGTTGGCCATCAGCCAGCAGTGTGCTCTGATGGCCAACAAGGCCAGTGGTATCCTGGGATGCATGAAAAAGAACGTGGCCAGCAGGTCAAAGGAGGTGATCTTCCCCTTCTACTCTGCCCTGGTGAGGCCACATCTAGAGTACTGTGTCCAGTTCTGGGCTCCATGGTTCAAGCTGGACTGGCTGGAGACAGTCCAGCTGAGGGCCACAAAGATGACTGGAGTCCTGGAGCATCTCCCTTATGAGAAAAGGATGACAGACCTGGGACTGTTCAGCCTGGAGAATTACAGAATCACAGAATTGCAGGTGTTGGAAGGGTTCTCAAGAGATCATAGAATCACAGAAGCATAGAATGGCCTGAGTTGAAAAGGACCATAATGATCTAGTTTCAACCCCCATGCTGTGTGCAGGGTTGCCAACCACTAGACCAGGCTGCCCAGAGCCACGTCCAGCCTGGCCTTGAATACCTCCAGGGACGGGGCATCCACAACCTCCTTGGGCAACCTTTTCCAGTGCATCACCACTGAAATAACTGAAAGCTGAAACAAAGATATTCTTGGAGACTTTCCCATCGTCTTTGTTACCTACCACATCGTAGGAGGAACCTTACTCAGTTTTAGTATCACTTGTGCTCCTGAAATGTGAAAAATAAATGGTCTTCTGGGTCTTCTTTTACAGATAAACAACCCAGTCCTCATCAATCCAAACCGAAAGTTCCAGTTACTGTCCTATAACAGATTTATGTTGATGGCAGGTGGATGGTTGGACTAGATGATCTTAGAGGTCCTTTCTGTCCTTAATGATTATATGATTCTATGATAACTTTCACTTAGAAACAACACTTCTGTGTTATCTACACTCTCGTGAGTTCAGAACCATTGTTTTCTCAGTGGCACCATAATAAAATCATTATGTTGATTATGAAAGCTTAGTAGCTCATTCCAGCCCTAAATTATTTAGGGAAAGGTATTTTGGTATGTTCTTGGTATCAAGTTCAGCAGGGAGAATTTTATAATCCTATTAAGAAGGGGGAAGTATTCTGATCATGTTTGCTTTGTTCTTAAGGAAAAAACTAAACACAGAAAGGGGTGTGGATTCTAGTTTCTGGTATTAAGTGGACTCAAAAAAATGTGCACTAGATGAATGGTTTCACATGCACATCTGAAATGTGATCTTCATTACATTCTAAGTATTTTGAAAGGAGGAATTTTACAGTGCTGACACCTTTCTTAAAGCCTGTGCATTCGTTCAGTTTGGAGGATTGTTTTGGGGGATGACAACATAACTCACTTGTTTATAGTTTCAGTTGATGTTATCTGAGTCTTTAAGCAGCACCTGAGATGTTTCCTCTTTTACACAGACCTTATGCAATTGCTTTGCAGTTTTGGCAAGCAACAAAGTAAGTAACAAGAATTAATAGAAACACCCAAACAGCATTTCGTTGAACTCATTTTTTCTTTTGTGAGCATTCAAATCCTTTTGTGCTAGGGTTTTCCATTAATTACAGAGAAGAAAAAGAATTTAAAAGGACATAACCCATATAAACCTGACTCAACAACCACAAGATAGATTTGAAGAAAAAAAGATATTTTCTACTGTATGTGTTCAAATGCAAATAATTTGCTCCATTTCAGAGGCATTTTTATTATAAATAAAAGGGAAAGGTTAATTTAATTTTTATTTCCAACCTGACAAACCTGGGCCACTTTCCTGTCCTAGAGACAGTCTCCTGAAGAATGAGATAGGAGAGAGGTAATGGCCTTAAGCTGTACCAGGAGAGGTTCAGGCTGGATATTAGGAAAAATTTATTCTCAGAAAGAGTGGCAAGGCATTGGGACAGGCTGCCCAGGGAAGTGATGGAGTCACCGTCCCTGGAGGTTTTCAAGAACCGTGGAGACGTGGCACTGGGAAACACGGTTTAGTGCGTATGGTGGTGATGGGTTAACAGTTTGACTTGATGATCTTAGTGATCTTTTCCAACCTTTATGATTCTCTGATTCTAAGATGGCATTGTTATCTGGCAGAATAGTCCTCCTACTGTTGGAACATGTTGGAAATATCCTGTAACTTCCCAATACATTCCCAATGCAGTATACTCCAAAACCCTCAGCTTTCCCACCAGACTTATATTCCCCAGTTACCACACTGAATAGCACTTGCCAAGAAGTCCTAAGAGACTAGGACCATTCACCTCTGTGGTAAAGTTTCAGGGTCCATGGGTTGAATGTGTGCTTAGAGAAGTGCAGGGACTGGTTTCATTTCAGAGCCTTCTTGACTTAATCATATTAAACCCTTCATTCTCTTGGCTCTATTCCTCATTTTGCATACTTGCTAGAAATTCCATATCTTTCCAGAAAGGAAATGCTAGATAGGATTTAAAAGTAGATGTGCAGGAATGCTGAAATAACTGTCGTATGCTAGCACTAGGCTTTTGCTGCGCACCTATAAGTAGGTTAAACCTGAGAATACTCCTGCAACATGAGTAAATATGATTATATCAGTATCAGATATAAGGAAGCTGAGATGCAGAGAGGTTAATTAGGCTCATGCAGTAAGGTAGTAGCAACTCCAGAAATAGACAGCATTGTATTCCACATGGTTTAACCACTAGTTAATTCTTCTTTTTCATGAGTACTCTACTGCTATTTTCGTGTAACCCTGATAATAAGTGCACGAGTTACTGGAAGCAACAGGAGCAGACATTGACCTTAAAAACAGATGCTTAGTGGTATATTTTTAGCTCTACCAAAGATCTACTAGCTGACATTGGAAAATTAACCTCAGTTTCCCAACCTTTGATATTAAGTTAGGGCATGTTTTAGCATTAATTATACCTACAATATAAGCTACGTATTAGGGAGGTGAAAAAAGAGATTTGTCAAAAAATTCATAGTTTTCTCCTAGTAACTACAAAATAATGTCAATGATGAAAGCCTCTTAAGGAAGGCACCAGCAAGGATGGGTTTGTGTAATGAGTAAACCTGCTGGTGTGGAGAGATTAAATGATACAAACTTCACTTCTAATGCATCATTCCCCCCATCCATCTCTTGTGGACACCATGACTCTGCAGAGATTAGAGCCACTTCACACCTGGAAAGAGAAGAATTAAACAACCATCTCTTCCCTCCTCTGTTTCCTGCTCTGATGAGGACTGTCTTTAAAAGTTAAAGAGAAATCTGGAAAAGCGAGGTAAAAGTCAGACAGTACCAAGGCTGAATCTGGCATATCCCTATGATTGCATGTATCAGGAATCCAACCCTGCAGTTCTCTTGAAGCCATTTCCATTCAGGCATCACTCATTAACTCATTAGTCACAGCAGCCTTATTTCTACTAATTGATTTTACTACAATTCCCGACAATGAATGGCCAAGACCTAACATGTCTAGGGCTGGATTAAAAACTGTTGTATCAGAACAGCTTTGCAAAACACTTCAGCCATCCCTTAAGCCCATAAAGGTCAGGTAATTCTTGGAACTGAGTTGTTGTAAGATGCTCTTGGGGAAAGGGCATTAATCTCCCTGATCTGACCAGCCAGGGGTCCGAAGCACTGTACTGAGCACAGATTTTTGGGTTTTATATCTGATAGAAGGTCAATCTTTCCATAGCCTGGAGATGCAAATGGGTATAGAAAGCTTGGCAGCTCTCCCAGCACTTTTTCATCTTGATACTGGACTGGAGTACAGGGGATGTCAGTGAGTGCAGGACATGGGACAAACAGACCAGAGCAGACCCCACGTCTGAGAAGTTTCCTTAATTTTGCTGCTCTTCCTAAATTCCTACTGGACTCTATGAAAGTTTATCGTCTCTGCCCCAGGCATATGAAGTGTACTATGCCTGAGCATCTCTGTGTAATTACCAGGATGGGGAGGTAGGGAACAAGATGATTTAATTTTATAGGGAGTCATGTTCCTTGTACGTAATAATTCATTAGATTTTTTTTTTTTAGCCATGTTTTTTTTTTTTTTTCCTTTGAACTTGATGCAGGTACTTCTTATCCCTAGGTAATTTAGACTGATCTACACATAGCACTTACAGGGGATTTTCCAGGAGTTAATAACTACCTAGGTGTGCTACCCCATCTGTTTATAATATGCAGTGAAAAGATGAGTCATATCTTTATAGTTAGTAGGAATTCATATTCCTTCCATACCAAATTTTTCTAGTCCCCGTTTGTCTTTTTTTTTCTGATTGATTGAAATTTTTGTTGTTGTTGTTTCTTTGTTTGCTTGCTTTGCTTATAACCCAGTATTTTTTCCCTTCTCATCAGACTTAACTGACTTCAGAAGTAGCCTCTTGTTTCAAGATTATTTACTCCAGTCAGCTTTCCTGTTAATGTTGCCGGAACGTAAATCACTTGCTCAGCTTATTTGTCACCTGGCTTAATTATCCCCTTGGTTTCTTCAAGACTTAATCCAATGAACAGGAGATACTTTCCTATCTGGATCACTGCCACTGACCCAAAAGGGAAGAACAAGAACAACACATGTAAAACACAAAATGGCCTGGCTGAAAGGAAGTGGCTCTGTCTCCAGGCCCTCACTGTCTTCCTATAATGCTGCAGTGCTTGGCACTGAAGCAGGAAACTTCTGCTTATTTTTGACTGAGGACGGGTAGGAGTGTAGGAGTGTATCCCCAGGTTCAGACTGCTCAAACCAGTAGAAAGTCTATGAGTCCTGGAGCTACCCCTACTGCCCAGGAGATAGACTGTGAGAAACAGTATCGAAAGCTTTATGGAAATCCAAAAAATAACATCAGCTGGCTTTCCTTGGTCAGCTAGATGGGTGACCTTGTCATGAAAAGAAATTAAGTTAGTTAAATAAACCTTCCCCTCACAAACTCATGTTGGCTGTGACTAATGACTGCATTGTCCTTCAGGTGTTTTTCAATAACTGCCAGCATAATTTTCTCCGTAATTTTACCAGGCACTGAAGTGAGACTGACAGGCCTATAATTACCAGGCTTTCTTGCCCTTCTTGAAAACTGGAACATTTGCCAGCTTCCAGTCAACTGGGACCTCTTCAGATTCCAAAGACCACTGAAAAATAATTGAGAGAGGTCTGGTGATGACATCAACCAGCTCTCTGAGTACTTCAGGATGAATTCCATCAGGTCCCATGAACTTACATGCATCCAGGTGGAGCAGCAAATCACACACCAGTCAGGGCTCGGATGAGAGTTGATCATTACTGCAGTCACAGTCCTTCAACTCAAGTCATCATCACTGTTGAAGGCAGAGGCAAATAAGGTATTCTGCTTTGTCTATGCCCCTGTTAATAAGATGACAACTCCCATCAAGTAACGAAACAGTGTTCTCACTGGACCTCTTTCGGTCATTAAAATATTTAAAAAAAAAAATTGTTGTCCACCACAGTACTGGCCAGCTTCAATTCTAACTGAGCTATGGCCTCACACATTTTCTCCCTAAAAAGGCAAACAGCATCCCTATAGTCTTCCCATGTTCCCCGACCTAACTTCCAATGGCCATACACTATTTTTCTGCCTAAGCTCATGAAGAAGATCTCTGTACATTCAAGCCAGCCTTCTGCTCCACCTGCTTGATTTCCAAAATTTTGGAATTTCCTGTTCCTGTGCTCTTAGGAAGTAGTATTTAAAAACTGACCAGCACTGAAGAAAGGAACTCTGCAGCTATAGAGATGTAATGTTTCCCAGCCAAGTAAGCAGCTCAGCCTATTGTTCCTGGCAAATGGGCTGAGAGCACTTGTCATCTCCCACCAAGCTAGTCACTTCAACTTATAAAGCATGATTTCCCCTGTGTGAATCCATACTGATTACTCCTGATCATCATCTTGCCCTTCTTACATCCAGAAACAATTTCCAGGATAAATTCCTCCATCACCTTCCCAGAGGCTGAGAGGAGGCTGACTAGCCTGCAGATCTTCAAATGCACCTTGATCTTATTAATAGAGGACTCACATTTGCTTCCTTCCAGTCATTGGGAATCTCTCCCATTTGCCATAATTTTTCAAAGACTTTAGGAAGAGGCTCTTCACCAAGAGGGTGGTTGGAAATGGGAACAGGATGCCCATGGTAGTGGTCATGGAACCATGCTGCTGGGGTTCAAGGAACGTTTGGACAAAGATCTCAGAAATGCAGTTTGAACTTTGGGTGGTCCTGTGTGGAGCCAGGAGTTGGACTCGATCCTCAGTGCACCCTCAACAAGTTTGTTGATGACACCAAGCTGAGAGCTGCAGTTGATACAACAGAAGGAAGGGGTGCCATCTAGAGGGGCCTGGATATACTTGAGAAGTGGTTCCATGGAAACCTAATGAGGTTCATAAGGCCAAGTACAAGGTTTTGCACTTGAGTCAGGGCAATCACAGATCTATGTACCAAGTGGGAGAAGAACTCATTGAGAACAGTCCTGCTCACGGAGACTTGGGGATCCTGGTGGATGAAAAGCTGGACATGAGCCAGTAGCATGCTCTTGCAGCCCTCAAGGCCAACTGTGCCCTGGGCTGTGTCAAAAGAGGGATGGTAGCAGGATGAGGGAGGTGATTGTTCCTCTTTACTCTGTCCTTGTAAGGCCCCATCTGGAGTACTGCGTCCAGGCCTGGGGCCCCCAGGAGGGATGCGGAGCTGTTGAAGTGGGTCCAGAGGAGGGCCACGAAGATGCTCAGAGGGCTGGAGCACCTCTCCTATGAAGGCAGGTTGAGGGAGTTGGACTTGTTTAGCTTGGAGAAGAGAATGCTCCTGGGAAACCTCATTGTGGCCCTCCAGTACTTGAAGGGAGCTTATAAGCAGGAGGGGGATCAAATTTTTACATAGTCTGATAGTGATAGGACAAGGGGGAATGACTTTAAACAAGAAGAGGAGAAATTTAAGTTAAATGTTAGGAAGAAATTCTTTACTCAGAGGGTGCTGAAGCCCTGCCACAAGCTGCCCATAGAAGACATGGGTGCCTCATCCCTGGTGGTGCTCAAGGCCAGGCTGGATAGGGCCTGGGCAGCCTGAACTTTATGCTCCTTTGAGGAATTGCTTTCCCATAAGCTTTCAGCTAACTCATCACCCAACCCCAGGCAGAGGTTCAGGCATTTCAGCTTCTCTCACATGAAGGGTTATTTCGCTTCCTCACTTTCCCAGCCTGTCCTTTCTAAACAGCCTGTATACATCCATAACAGAACCTTGAGTTGTTCAGCACAGAAAGGAGGGCTCAGACGGTTTAACAACATGTGAGCTAAAAGAGGAGCAAAGAGAAGATTGTCTTGGGCTGTCCATGAGGATGCCTATGGAAAGGACAAGCACCACTACACCACTACTCACAAATTGTAGGAATAGAAATTCTGA
Organism: Numida meleagris; assembly: GCF_002078875.1. NCBI lineage: Eukaryota > Metazoa > Chordata > Aves > Galliformes > Numididae > Numida > Numida meleagris. The sequence goes on from NC_034410.1 coordinate 146,402,136, forward strand.
TCCAGTGTAGGGATGAATACTTCTCTACATGAGTGTTCAAAAACACAGATACCCAGAGAGGCCATGGTGTCTCCATGCCAGGGATGCAGCTGAGAGCATGCTGAGCTAACATACTTTTTCCTCCTCTCCAGACCTCAGATAAGCTTCTTGTTGTATCATTTCCCTTAGCAGAAGTGCGTTTGTGGTCCTGATAGATCAACACATCCATATCAGGACATCCTGATGAGGATCTGGGGCCTGCCACTGCCACCTTCTGACAAGAGAAGAAAATGCAAATGCCTGATTCAGGCCCCATTTCCCAAAGGGAAGATTTTTAGGATTATTTTTGTAGTGCTTCATTTTCACTGTTTCTAGACCTCAAGTTTCCTATTCAATTGGTTCCAACAAGCTTCAGAATGAGTTATATACATATGAAATGTGTATAACTCTTCTCTCTCGTAACTAGTGACAGGACGAGGGGGAATGGCCTCAAGTTGCACCAGGGGAGATTTAGGCTGGACATTAGGAAATACTACTTTTCTGAAAGAGTGGTCAGGTACTGGAATGGGTTGCCCAAGGAGGCAGTTGAGTCACCGTCCCTGGAGGTGTTCAAGAAACATTTAGATATAGCGTTGAGAGACATGGTTTAGTGGGGTTATTGCTGGTAGGTGGATGGTTGGACTGGATGATCTTGTAGGTCTTTTCCAACCTAGCTAATTCTATGATTCTATGATTCTATGAAAATGAGAAAAGGAGAAAAACTCAGAAAAAAGTAAGCTGCCATGAATAAACCAGGAGTTGAATTCCAACATGTTATCCATGAGTTATGCCATGCCCTGATAAATGTCCTGAGCATAGCCAAGTGGTCACATCCAAGTTTCCACCATGCACCTATTGGGTTACTTTACCTGATTTTTGTCTTCTTTCTTCGAATACTGATACTAAATGGGTGTCTCTCCTAGAACCAGGAAGTTTAGCTGGTCTGAGCTCAGCAAGGGTCCCCCGTGCAAAGCTCACGTTCTAGTGCAGGAATGAGTGACAACATTCCTGCAATTTTAACAATGAGAAGACAGCAGAGGAGCCAGGAGCACCTGGCGCTTGGGGAAAATTGACATTTCTCTTAGTGATGTGGGCACAACAACCTGTGTGAAACACAACACATAGAGTCATCATTTGTGTTAACTGGCATAGAGAAGGAGAGAAAGGCAAGGCGATTCCCCATCCCTGGAGGTATTCAAGGACAGGTTGGATGGGGCCCTGGGCAACCTGATCTAGTGGCCAGTCTTTAAGGTCCCTTCCAACCCAAGCCATTCTATGATTCTATGATTTTATGACTCAGTTGTGTTGGTTTTTTTTAATCATTTAGCATCCACACCTCAGATTTTGACTTGCAAGCTGTCTGCCTACATGCTTATCCTAGCTCCTCCACAGCAAAACTAGCAAATGTACCTGTTTTCTGGAACTACCTTCCATCCCCAGAGGTCTTCCTTCCTGAGCTAATCAACATGTCCTTGGAAGACCAGTGAGAAATGTTTGTGACCCAAGTGAAATAGAAACACTGGCAACAACCTGTGTTTTTTTGTTTCCAGAAACACCTTAGGACATTCGTATTACATCTCTTAGATATGCTCACCTGGAAATATGGATCTTCAGGAAGAAAACAGCTCTGGCACCTCGGCGTCAAAAAATTAATGGTTTTCCCCGTCAATCTGAAGAAACAGAATCCCCAGAACGCTCATAGATAAGGCAGCAAAACATGGATTCAACAAAGAAAAAACAGTGGAGAAGATCCTTTCTCAGGAAGGACAAATTCCAGGTTGGGTTATCCAAAGAAAAATGTTTTCATTTCTTTGTTTCAAACCAAAGAAACCCACAGCTGTTATTCTACATTTACTACACATTGCCCAGGGAACATAATCTCCTTTCATGAGACTGAGCTAGGGTCCCTCAAGATAGGCAAAGACAATCCCTAGCCTTTGTCCATCAACAGGAAGAGACTCCAATGGCCATGAGATAATAAGCATAAATTTATCCCTCTCTAAAGTCAGCTTCATGGCTATGCTCCTTGTGACCAGCCTGCAACCCCAGCCTTGGGCTTTGGATCCAACCCAAATCAATATTCTGTAATGAATATCTCTAACTCAGAACCATCCAAAAAAAAAAAAAATGCTTCAAGTGTACCTTTTCTATTAATTCCATATAATTTTATTAGAGTATAACAAACATTATGTAACATACACTACACATATATTTATGTTAATATATTGAAAGAAATCAATGTCTTTATTCTGCTTATTCTGTTACAATAAAGGTAATACACAATTACAAAGCTCACAGATATGCATTAGTAAAATCAACATTTCTTTGTAACCATCCCAGTGAAATGAGATCATTCAACAAAGCCGAAATAAAATGTATCAATATTTTTTTCTGCAACACTTTATTGGCCTTATTATATTTTCATGAAGTGTTTCAGTTTTGATGAAGTGGTAGGTTTGGGGCTGGAAAAGCGCTCGGAAAACATTGGACCTGGGAAGCCTATTATGCTTTTCATTTCTCAATTGACGCTAACAGCACAGAGTTGGACAAATTAATACATTCCATCAACTTCTGAAGCCTCTCGTTTTCTGCTTTGCATGCAATTATGTGGTTAAAGGTAGCTCACCCTTGGGTTTCGATTCTCCGTTTCATTTATATTAACGTTTTCTCCTTGACCTGCAAGATCTTGGCTTCAAAGCATCTCTACCAGGTCTAGCAAAAGCCAGTAGATGGCAGAGTTGACCCAGGGCTTTGCTTGCCTGTGTGCCATGGATACTCCCAGCAAAATGCAGTCTAGTGCATGTCTAGCTCTGTTTCAGTTTGATAGCCCCAAACAACAGCATTTCAGATGGGAAAGCAATTCGTCAAAGGAGCATGGTCAAGATCCATATCACCTGCAGTGAAAGAACCCAACTTCAGGGTGCAAATCATTGGGTTCACAAGACCAAGTGTCTTGTAACAGGGTTCTAAACCTCCAAGCACGCAGATGTTTACCACATCTGCCTTCCCCAGAGATGGGAGAGCACAGCTGTATTTCACTCCAGCATGAAAGCACAACCTCCACAGATCAGAGCTGCTTCATGCAGGGTTGGTGGGACCATCACCACCTCCACTGCAAAGGTCTCCAGGAGGAAAGTTATATCAAGTAATACATAACTTGAATAAATCAACACCAAGCAAGGACATTCTCTGTGTAACAGGATCAAGCAATTGGCAATATTTGTTCTAGCTGTTTGTTCAAGGAAGTCACATCAAGTCTATTACTTTCTAAAAGGAGAAGGTCTGTCCTTTTGCAAGAAAAAAATCTCAAGAACATTTTTGGAAGAACACTGCTAATTTTTTAAGTCCTCCTTTCAGCAAACAGCATACCCAGTTGAACCTGAGCTGAAAGCACTGGTGCTGCAGTAAGCTTCGAGCATGTACAGACAATACACAAAAAATGGGAGTCCTTGTGATGCTAACATAGTGGTAGGCGGCAGCAGCTGCCGTTGAAATACAGCCATTTCCAGGATGGGAACACAGAAACCATTTTCTCATTAGCGTTCTCCAAGGTGGGAAGTTTTTGACCTAAGTTTTTCTCATTTTCCAGTAAAAATTGCTCCAGGGTATTTTATATAAAGGAAAGCTGTCTCCCCTTAAAACATTTTTCTGGTCAGAAAAGGTGAAGATCTGAGATTTCCACAGAGATTTCAATCTCTAATTCCACAGACCAAGTAAACACATTCAAAGCACTTAAGGGTTGTCCCATCATGGCCCTCCAGCTCCAAATCAGCCATTTGGTTTAGCAAGCCAGTTTTAATGCTGGGCTCTTACTCTTTATTTTCTTCATATTGTTAATGTTTTTAATTACTATATTTTCAGGCTTTTCACCTCTGGGCTTTATGACAGCTGAGGTTCTCATATGATTTCAGATGCTGGAGATTCAGGGGCAAAAAAAAATATCTACAGTGAGAACTGTCCATATGATGCCTGGAATTAAACTATTGAATTACATCTCTTGCATTTGACAGGCTGTCATACCCTCCCTGTCTCTCAAATGCACATATATCAATCAAAGTGATCTTTACCAGCTGTGTTTGAAAGGAAAAATTGCAAATCTCTCTTCTCCTCCACACTAAGCATACAAGAATTTACCGCACAAGGAGAGAAACAGAAAATGAGAGTGAAGAAAAAAGAAAAAAATATCTCCATATGCAATCTATTCACCATTTATATGCTTAAGAACACGTGCAAATTAACCTTCAGATCACATTCCTTGGCAATGCCAGTAATGTAACTTATTTGTATAGGTTACATAGCCTGCTGACCACTCTTTCTGCTTCCTTGCTCCCTTGTATAACCAAGTCTGTGTTATGAGGAAACTCTGAAATGCCAAAATAAGAAGGAGTGGGCCATTGGTCTGAATTTCAGGTGGTCCTGAGTAGAGCCAGGAGTTAGATTCAATCATCTTTATGGGTCCCTTCCAACTTGGGATATTCTATAATTCTATGATTGAAAGAAGTGACCGTGCCTTCCAGTCCTGCTCGTAGCTTTATCCCATGGCACTCTCTGGTGTGGCAGTCTCTGGCAGCCTTGCAAAGGCGTGAACACACATTACGACATAACTATGCCGATGGCTTTTAAGTCTAGTCCTTTGCTTACTGTTATAAGGATAATTTGAGTCCAAAACTAAGATTAACAGGTACCTAGAAAAGAAGAGCTAGAGTCCCATGGTCTCACATGATAGCATCCCCACCCCTTTGATCCACATTAATCCCACAGGAACTACACCATCTACTCACATCAAGCAGTGAGGAACAAATTTATCCTGAAAAAAAAAAAAAGGTTTCTAACCCACTCAGGAGGGAGGCTTGAAGGCTTAGGCACAGGGAAGCTGGGGAATATTAACTGCCCCACCTGTGTGAACTTCTTCCATGGCTTGCCACATGCTAATGTGCATAGCAGAGGGCTGGACACTGGATCACGGTGCACCCCAAGCAGGATTGAGCCCTGCTAAACCTGGAAGACAATGGAGGTTGAGATAACCAGAAGGCACATCTCAAGCCTAGTGAGATAATACAGTACTGTGCGTTCTTACCAGACTCATCACCTAATTGTGGGTTGCATTCACGATGACCAGCCATTCCTGTTGTATGCCCCATCATTAGCATCTATGACAGTTTAATTAATAGATGGGGAGCAAACTGAAGAGGGAAAAAGACATGATAATGAGTTTGTTGCAAGATTCTATACAACTGCACACATCCTTCATTGAAAAGTTGTTCATTACTCATTTAAGTGGGGACAGAGGGTATAATGGAACAGCATGTGCCACTTAGGAGTTTGTTTTTTGACACAAAATAGAAGAAACACAACCAAAGGAGAGCAAGCCTGAAGAGTGCCAAATATTACACTCTACTTTTGCTGCTAGAAAAGAAAAAAAGCTCAGTGTATTTCTCATCAAACTGTGGAAGTGACAGCAAGCTTTCACCTAAGATTAAGGCTCACTTTTGGCTTGTTTTGAGTCTAGCAGGTAGGAAAAGTAGGTAGGAAACCAGCACAACATGAAGGCAGCTGGAAGACATATCTCCCATGTGATGGCTAAGAGCTTCCAGTAGCAACACTGTGGAGAAAACAGGGGAAATCCTGGGATCTGGAGGACAGCAGGAGTGGCAGGTTTGGTGAAGTCACCTTCTGTAGTCCACAGACACCGTCAACCATCCAGGGACTGCAGGTTCTGCAGGTTGAACTTAAATATCTGATCTCTTCGGCTCAGACTTCATTATATTTTGTAAACAGACCTTTTGCCCTGGCTTATTTAGGTATTGAAGTTATCCATTATCACAATCCCAAGTCTGTAAGCAGGGACACTGAGGCACCAAGTCTCTGTATTATGCAACTAACTTGTACGGGGCTTATTCGCAGTGTTATGAGCAATAGGGTTGACTCAGATCCCAATGGCTGGCATTTTTCACTAAAACGCACCTGGAAAAACCAATGCCCAAAAAATGTGAAGCATGCTGGCCAAAGGCTATTTTTATCAAGGCTCTCAGAAAGGAGAGGGACAGGGAAGAGGTGGACTCGCTGCTCAGAGGTGAACTGCTGAGATGGAGCACTCAAAAGACACTTGAGAGGGTAAGAAGCTCTCATGCTGGACATAGTACTTGGGTTTTCCTCAAGTGTTCCTAATCTCTCTGGTGGCAGCAAGGAAACATACACAGTACACATCCCCGCACAGGTAACAACAGGAGCATGTTTATTAAGGTCTGGCACTTACAGAGGTCAGAGGGACAAGGTACACGTCATTTGTTTTCCAGAAAAAGTCAGCCCAAGATTGGAAGAAATTTATAAAAAGACTCCAGCAGCAGGGGTTGGGAATTTATCTCCACTGGGGTCATGCGTTCTCCATGCCTGGGGGGACATGTTGGGGCACACTGTTGCCAGGCACCTCCAGGACCATCTGAACGCTTGAGTGAGCAGTGTCTGGGGACAATCGCTTCTCAGTGAGTCCCAAACTTGTTTTAAGCAACCTTAGAAACTGGGGGGCACAGGTTAAAAAAGCAGAAACCCTTCCAAAACAATCCACTGGGAAGTGCTAGAGTGCAGCAGGGTACGTCCGAAGGAGGAGGAGAAGGGTTAGGCCCAGCTGCTCAGGTCTCTGATACTGGAAGAGCGTAAAGTCTGGGAAACAATCACTGTTGGAAGCCTGCTGAGAAGTAGATGATCTCCTTGTTGGCAGCAAAAGAGAAGACATCGGCTAACAAGACCTGCGATGGCCAATGGAAGACAAGGCGCCACGTTGCAGAGGTGCAGAGGCCCCCAGGGCGCAGGGTCTTCCTTGGCCTTCCCCATCACTCACGAGCCCTGAGGACGTAGACAAAGCTAACCAGGATCCCCAAGGCCAAGACAGCATAGCTGGCTTTAATGCTGCTGGAGCCGCTGATGTTGCAGAGGAAGGAGTCGCAGCAGTAGACGGAGGCAGCCGCTATGCCAAGGTTAATCCCGGCACTAGGGCAAATGGGAGAGCAGCCTTTGGAGATGGACTGGCCAGACTTGCTGCCTGAATTTAGGTTGGGAAGAAAAGCAGAAAGGAGATGAGTTTAAAATTTTTCAGCTTTCTGATCATGTTTTGCAAATGAAATAACAGTACTTTAAAGACAAGCAGCATAGAGATTATAGAGATTCTCAGTAACCTGTGCCTCTCCTTGTATCTCAAGAAACACTCCCGCTGACTTTCCACACTACACAACACCTCTTCCAGGCAGCTGGCCAGAATTTGGAAATTTGGTGGAAAAAACTCCCAAAATTCCCACTCAAGCTCAACTCTGGGGCTCCTCAAGTGAGACAAGGAGAGCTGGAGAGGGACTTGATAGCAAACACTGTGCTCGGAGCTTGGCACAGCTTGCATTTACCAGTGAGCACAAGAAAGAGGAAGCTGTTAGCAGGTGACAGGTCTGTAAAAGCTCCTGGCCTCTGCACATGCACAAGCCACCCACATTATGGACTGCGGAAGTTGGGTTAGAAATACTCTTCCCTCCTGCATGCAGGAAGCAGAGGTTGGAGGAAAGTGAGGCAAGCCAGGGTAGGATGTGGGCTCTGCAAGGCCACCAAGAGAGTTGCCAAAGCAGCCCGCTTTCCTGAGAGATCCTTCAGATTTTTCCTGGTGCCTTTTCCTTTCTGTGTAAAGCACATGCTTGGTGAAGGAATTTGCAAATTCCTGGCAATCATGCTGCACCCAGAGAGAGCAAAGCAAAGGAAGGACTCAGACATAAAAACCTGAAAGGCAGCTAGCACAGGACAAAATCAGAAGGGTAACTCTAGAGATTTCCTGCAGAGGAAATCCTCTACCCTTCCACTGAATTCATCAGCAACCTCCTCCCTCCACTCCTAAATTCCCCTCAGACTCCTAGCATGAGTGCATGCACGTGGGCTTTAACGTGACTTGGTTTGGCAGCAAGTTCCTCATAAAACACCCCTGAGATGGTCCAGCACTCAGCAGCCAAGCATCACTTTCTCCATTCTCCAACCAAATGAAAGAAAACCTTCTTGCACCTCCCTAGGTGATCCAGCTTAGAAGGGCAGAAGGTCCCATCACCACTCACCGATTCCCACTCCGACATACGTTGTCACACAGTGGTTTTCATTCTCCGCACACTTGACAGGTGTCAGGCAGGCCCAGTTGGAGGATGCATCAGAGCACGAAAAGCAGACGAGCGTGTGGGCTGCAAGGAAAAGGCACATCTCAGTTAGGGGCTAGTGGGAAGATGTCTCTGCTGCGGCTCCCACCTCCAACACTCATTGCACCCAGCCACTGCCCATGTTTGCTATGTCAATCTGTGACAGGCTTTTTGTTAACAAAATTTGGCCAAGTAAAGGGTTCAAGCAGAAGGAATACATTTTAAGGTCTTGGCTGAAGACTTTTGTCTGGTTGGAGACTTTGGCTGGCTGGCCAACTAAAGCCTCAATGCAACTGCAGGTCAGCCTGCTACTTTATGGTATACTCCTGTTTATACCAAGAGCAGGTCTATGCCAATGTGAAACACTAACAAGCTCAGGCTTGCAGTCTGGAGTCTGAAATTTGGGCTTATTCACCCCTGCTGCAGTGGTCACTGATGGGAAATGCCCCAGCCGTGATGTGACTACAGGTTTGAGCTTTTCATGGCCTGCCTTTGGCAGTAGCGCACAAAGCTCAGGCTATGCATGGTAGAAATGATTTCCTAGCAAGAGCAAGCCCAGCACTGCAGCAAGGCCTGCAGAGACTTGCACTGCCCTGCTGCCCAGGGAGACATAGCACTATGATGGCAGCATATGCAACTAACCCTTGTAATATGGGGCAAAGGGATAGCAAATAAGCATGATTTCCTACATGGAAGACCCCCTAATGTGGTCTACCCCCTACACTAGGGGAATGGATTGCACTAGGCTAGCTCCTGTCTCACATCCTTCAGGTCTGCCCATGTAAAAGCAAAGACTGGGAAACAGCACTCAGTGGAGGGAAATGGTTGCAGAAACAGCCTCGACCAGTGACTCAGCATAGACATGTGTATTTTGCAGTGGACAGATGATCTTCTCTGTATTTTACATATAAGAACATCACATCCATACTGCAGTTGTTGACCTACATACACAGAGAGCAGGTCTGCTCCCAATGCTTGACAGGCTCTGATTTTGGAGCATTCAGACTGCAAACTCTTCCATGAGGCCCTGCCTCTCTCTTCCTTGTTTACAGGATGCAAAATGGAGGAGAGGAAGATTCAGGATGGGAGGAAGCGCAAGGCTGCCTTGTTCCTGCTCCTTATCCCTTTCACCCCTATTGCAAACAGATTATCCTAAGAAGTGGATATCAGAAGCCCTGAATGAGTTTGCTAAGGCTTGGCAGTCCCTGTTGCTGTATATTTTGAAGAATAAATTGGACAAATATTGATAGCAGCTGTCCTACTCTGCTATGGGCCCACATGACCTCTTGAGGTTCTTCTCAATTCTGTTTCTCGCAGCAAAAAAAAAAAATATATATATATATAAAAAGCCCTTTATGGGAAAGTTGAGGAAAAAAAAATAATAACTGTGCTCAGAAGAATGATTTTTTGAGCAGCAATTGCCAAGGCAAGGGGAAAATAAAATAAAATAAAAAAAATAGCAAATCTCACGGAAACAGATTAAAGCAGGTTAGTGGGCGGGCCTGAATGTCACACGCCAGAGATGAAGCGAACACCACAACCCACCAGAATTTCCTGGACTGTCTCATAGAGCCTTCAACCATCATCATCAGTCTGCCAATGATTCTGGCAACAAAGCAGTGTTACCAGAACATACCAACAGGGTAGTCACAACCTACATGGAGCAGCCAGAATTACAGGGCCACCAGTTGAGTCAAGGCCACAGGAGATTCCTCAGTGGACCTTGCCTTTGGGTCTAGGAGAGGAGGACAGCTAAGAGAGAGGCAGGACTGAGCCAATCATTGCCATCATTGACTATCAACGCCATTTCCATGGGTTGGCATTCTTCAACTCATTGGCCAAAAATCAGCCTGAGACATCCAAGGAAAGCCTGGCTCCCTTCTTTTCTGCTATCCCCAGAACGTCCCTGCTCTCAAGTTTCAGGTGACTGTCCCAAACCCTTCTTCTTGCAACCACCCTGATGGCAAACTGAGGCCCAAGAAGGCAAAGCAACTCATTCCATCTCATGGGAATCATCTGCAGGCAGGAATTAAGTGGATTATAGACTTCCTGCGAACATTATGGTAGCACGTACATTTCCATAAGCATTTGCTCATTCTGCTGAATGCACAAGTTGAGAGATGCAGCACTATTCATTAAGCCTTAAAGATTACAGATACATACACATCAGAAATATTTGTATGTACAAACAGAAGTGCCTCTAGGCATTAAATCCCCTGCCACTAAATCTATGTTCTTAACATTGTCCTGTCCACACCTTTACCTTTGTCACATCTGCCTATTACCTTTTGTCTAAACGCAGACTAGGTCTTTCCAGGATGGGTAAGTCTTGCAGCACAGTTTAAGAGAGGAAATATTCAGTCTTAATTAACCACTGCTGCCTTCTGCTTAGGCAAAACACAACTAAATGACCCACTGCAAAGTTAAGAGAGCAAGCAGGCTGCGTACTTCAGACAAAAGGCACAAGAGGAGAGCAAAATTATTTTACACAGCTGGAGACAGTGCAAAGAGTTGGAGCTCAAGGCTAAAGGGAAAAAAAAAAAAAGACTGAACAATGCAAAAGGAAAGCCTCATTTTCATCAACTAGAAAAGGCAGTTTTCTTCAATAGGAAGAATTTACGTGTTTATTTGTTTGCTGCTTGGCTCCTTGGAGGAACAAAGGGCTTCCAAAACAGAGCAGATAAGAGGTTGAATCCCTTCCTGCAAAGAGCAATGGAGGGACAACAAAAAAGCTTTTAAAAGACCACTCCAAAGCTCAGCAGCACCAGTGAAAAACACTGGAAAATGCTGTTCCTTCGGCAGTTCTCCATTCATCCCTCCACCAAATGTTCTCTCCCTTACACTGCTCTTAGACAAGATTCTTACACACTTATGCCAGCTCTTCACGGCACTTTGAACATCGGGCAAAAAAAACCTCCATGGGTGTACTGGAAATGTTTGCAGACAATGCAAACTCACAGCAACCCCTTTTGCCTGGGTAAGAAGAACCTAATCTTAAGTGGAAATGTTTTTTTGGAAGGGGCTGGGAGTGGGGGGGAAAAACGCATTAACATCTTCCTGCCTAGGCCTGAGCACACGCTAACTGGGCTCTGATGGAGACCCAGTGCTTAAACTGCCAGCTGCTTCACAAACCCCAGGAGAAGGAAGATACAAAAAGGAAAGAAAACAACTAGTTTCTTAGCACTGGTGTCCTCGAGAATCAGAGAGGGTCTGTGTTTCCCAACAAGAGGGTCAGATGACAAAAAAAATCTCCCAGTTTGCTCTTTGTCTGGCTTTCTCCAAGCACTGCCATATCAAAACAACACAGGGTTTTGCATGGCCCCATAGAGCTCGGCTAGGCAGAAATTGAGTCATGGAGACTGCAGACCTGCAACTTAGCCAACTTGCAGCTTCACACCCAGCAACAGGATGCACATTGGCCCTGGGTTCAACAGCAGCTCCAAGACGTGCTCCACAGAGCCCCGTCCCTTGGGGGTGCCACCTCCCCACCCGCTGGCCATATCAGCCTGTCGTAAAGAATGATGGGGAACAACAAGAACCAGAATCACAAGAGGTTCTTCCCACACTTTGCTCCATCTGCCATTACTGGGGCAGGTCTCCATCTCCCCTTCACCCTCCTTCTTTCCTTCCCCTCGGCAGCATCTCAGCCCATTTCAGCGCCGTTATCCCGACTCGCTGCAGCGAAAGGGGGGAGCGGAGCCATCCCTGCTCTTTGTTCGAGCTGCAACTGGGAAGAGCTCCAAAATGCAGACGCACACAGCTGGAGGTGCACACCTATAATACAGGCACTGAAGTTCCAGCTGCAAGGGGAACACTGCTGGGGAAGATCCCCCCCCCTCTCCCAAAACCTCCGCCAACCCCTGCACGGCTCAGCCCCGTTCCCCCCACCTCTTTTGTAACCCTCACCCTTTCCCGCACGCCTACAACTTCCAGACCACCCCCTGCAAGACGCAGATCCCACCACCTCCCCACTAATTCGCTCTCAAAGCAGGGGCTTTGGGAAAAGCTTGGAGGACCTCGGGAAGAGGTGGTGGTATCCTGAGGTAGCCCTCTTCCTCTTACCTCTCTCCACGCACAGCACCGCAGCCAGCACGGCGAGCAGAAACGCCTTCATGGTGCGGCGATGGAGCCGACAAGATGCGCAAAGAGAAGACAAGCGCACAAGGCTGGCGGTAGGGCAGAGCGCTGGAGGCGGGAAAAGGCCACCGGCGCCGCCCAGCGGTCCGCCCCCGCGCCCTCTGCCGCCCTCCCTCTCCTCCTCTCCGGCCTTCGCTGGTTTCGTTTCTCTGCTCCGTCGGTCCGGGGCCGGAAAAGGGGGCAGGCATTGAGTGACAGTTTCGCGCACGGGGTGAACGGAGGCTGCGTGGGAGCAAAGCCAGCTTTCCCCTGGCCCCCTACTTCCCTGCCCCCATTTCAAGGCTTTTTGCATCTCCGTTTCACGTTCGGTCGATTTCCCTGGGGGAAGGGCCGTCAGCAGGAGGACCCCTTACATGTAGGTCCTCACTCCTGCATAACCCTCTTGGTGAGCAACTCTCTGCATTCACAACTCTTTTCACCCACTGTGTTTATGTCCCCAAAACACACATGCACAGATTCCCTGCATGCACGTGTGCACTTGATATATCCACAACCACCCTGTGTGCCGTGTGTGTCCAGCTCCCTCTGTGCATGACCCCCTTCATGCACATATTGCCTGTATGCACAAACCCATGCATATATGCAAGATTCCTGGCATGTGTGATCCCTTCTTTTCAAGTATGCTGTATGCACAGCTCCATGCATACAAAACTAGATGGACTAGATGATTTCAATTGTCTTTTCCAACCTTAATGATTCTATGATTCTGTTATTCTGAGACCTAAGCAAGTAAGCAACCAACTTCCTGACCTGTTTACTAGATCCCAAATGGGATTAGACACAGAGAGTTGGGAATTTTGAAAGTATGCGGCCAAGCAGCAGAAACTGCATGGGACAGTGAGCTATGAGTCTTCAGAGCATAGAGTGGTCCAACAAAAAGGATTGCAGTTGTGACCCACGTTCATTAGGTCCCAGAGAAATAGCAAAGTCTTGTAGGAAATGAGCTGGACAGAGGCTGCTGAGAGAGAGAGCCTGTGAAGTTTGCTGTTGAAGGGAGTCTGGGAATGTGCTACAGCTGGGTTTAATTCTGCAGAATCAGCATTTTCTGGCAAATGAGCCTGAGTCTGTCAGAAGAAATTCCACCTCCTGACTTTTCACTGTGCATTCAGAGTCCTCTACTTTGAAACCAAATCTGTGCCTGCAAGCTCCCACTTCCCTCATTTCTTTTATGGCTCATTTTTATTTATCATTGGCAGTTATTCTAGCAGGAGCTGGGTGTGAGTGGTGCATTTTTGTGGTCTAATGTCTTCCGCTGAAATGGACTGCTGGTGCTGTTTCTTTCTTTGGTTTGCAACTCAGTTGCACAAAACCTGTCAAGTTTCAGCTTTGCAATAGCCTGAGCATAATTCAGTTGCTCTGTGCACTGTCGTACACATGAACTCACAAGATGCCTGTATCGCAGAGTGCCCAACAACCAAGTTCAGGTGTTATGTGTAAGAGTCAGTCTCGCTTTTTGTAGTCCACATGTGAGCAATCTCACAGCACATCTGGTTATCAGGAAGGCAAAGCACGTTCTATCATCCCTCCTGTTCCTTTGGTGTCTTGTATGCTCCACCCATCCCCAACAGACACATACAAACACCTACAGCTTTCTGGTTTTCTCACCCCCACAAATTTAACATTAGCAGTTCCATCACTTCATGGAGAGAATTCTTTCTTCTGCTGGGAAGGAAGTAAGAGGACCTCAGAGTGACAGGACACAATTCATCATGGGATCTGGAGTCATCCCAGTAATACTGAAATGACTGGGTAGGGACAGCAATAATTACAGGATGCTACAGGTAGAACAGGTGGGCAGATTGCCTAGGGACCAATTTGCTACGATAGTTGGTATGGAAAAAGAGCCAGGTAAAGAAACTTCAGAAAGCTCACTGGTCTAAGCCCACATCTCACACACCATACCCTTGGTAAGGAGGTTGGCAAAGCTGTGATTGTCTGATGGCAGGGCTTTCTGTTATAGAGCAATATACAGCCAAACACTGTGCTGAATGATTCATCCTTGTAGGTTTGGGGCTTGTTGAATTACTTTGCTGAAGTGTAGGGTTCATATTGTGAATGCTAGGTGGAAAAATACATTCTCAGAAGCAGTAAGAAAGGCAGAAGGGGTAAAATCCAGCTGCAGGAATGTGGTCTGTGCTGGGGAAAAGTGGATTCGGGTAAAGAGATATGCTCAAGGTAATCCTTTTACCTTGGGAGGTAAAAGGAAGCAGCTGGAACTGAAAGCAAAGTAGTGCTAGAGTTAAGTATTACACGGTTTGGTGTGTGCTGGGGAGAAATGGCTAGTTTGAAAATAAGGAAATGAAGATAATGGCAGTTCCCTTCACGGTTCAAGAGAGCAGGTTAGCAGGGATCAGTGCAGCAATTAAAACTGGAATTACTAGGTCTGCAAGGCTTTCGGGCTGAACTGGCACTTTGGGAGTTTGGTCAGCATTTGCATAGCCTGGTGGCATGCAGAGAGTTTTCTTCACTACATCTTCTCTGTTTCAAGGCTTGGGGAGAATGTCTGACTCTGGCCAGGGTTTTCTCTGTAAGGCATCTGTACTCCAGTGAGGTGTTCCTCCTGCTAGTGGAGCAGAATGTCTCCCCAAAGCAAATCTGCGAAAACCACTTCGCAAAGATGCCACAAGAAGAGTACAGGGTCCTTTCTTTTCATTAGTTACATCAATCTCTGGGAATGAGAAGTCTTCTGCTGGAGAGGATAGGGAACCTAACCTTGGTGGAACATGTTCCACCTGTCAAGACCATCTCAATGTAAAATACAGAATATCGATTTGGTAGAGCAGAGGACACAGTCTGCTCTCCAGCCTTGTGTTCAGCTTTCTCCTCCTGAAGCCCCTTTGGGCTCTTTGGTATCAGAGTTGCCAGCAGATCTTCAGGTACGTTCATCCAAGGCAGCTCCAGGCACAGGTTTTAACATTGGCAAGCCAAGCCATGAGTGTTTCTTTGGGCTTTCTTGCTGTCTACAATGCCAGAATGCTCACTGCTCTCCATTACCTTGACAAGACACTCTTTGCTGCATCCCGTGGGGACAAACCTGAGATAACTGAAGTTCCTGAATATGTGGATGCATAGTCTTTGGGCTGTGGTATATCCTAGAATAGGACCTTCATTTGCTTAATCCAAGCAGAAGTCAGGAACCGGAACCTGCAGTCATGGTCAGGCTGTCAGATTTATGAATTTTTGTTTGTAGTTGATGTCAGCATGTCAGATTTCCCTATTTCCCAGAACTGTTAAGGTGAAGGTAGTTCACTGACTGCTACATGTCCAATCGGTATCCACGGCAGCATTCTTACTAATTCCATTCTGTATGACTCACACAGCCTTGCTTGCTTATTCTAGGCTTTTTGAACCATGAAGCTTTAAGCAGAGGTCATTACTCAAGCAAAAAGTTGCATTCTGATTGCTGCTATTGAAGTGTGCTGGAGGATATGTCCCCACCTAGAACAACCAGAACACCTCTAAAGAAGTGTTGCTCTAGAATGATGCCCTCCAGTATTATAAACCAGATCCTCTACCCGAACCTGACTCTTTTTTCCTTCTTTTGATTGACTGGCGTGCATATCTCCAGCCTTGTCCAGAATGAACCTTGGAGCCATGCTGACATTATTTTAACTCCAGTTCTGGTTTTGGCCTCATCTTCTAGATGGCTTTGAGTTAGAAAGGACAGTTGAAGGGTTAACTATTGCATGGGGCTGGGGTAAGTAGAACGTAAGGCAAGATAAGAAAAGGAACTTGGCGAAATTCCATTATCTGCAGGGACCAGTACAAGGAACCGGCCGAAGCCAGAGTGACTCTGCAAAGCAGCAGTGGGGTGAAAAGGGCAGAGTGATGAAGATGTCGAGCCTTCATCCAACGACCACCAGGAGGGGGGAGGAAGACCTCGAGCCTTCATCCAACGACCACCAGGAGGAACTACAATGCATGCACTAGGGGGAGGGACTGTATGGAAAGGAATTCCTGGGAAATGATGAATATGTAGATGGGTCCCGGGAAACCTGCTGAATATGTATAAGCTTGGCTTTTAAATATCTAACATTTCTGCCCATGGTGATGCGAGTTTGGTAGGGTGGCGACCCCCCTCGCATCCAGTGTGGGCGCAGCACTGTAATAAACATACCTGCTTTATAACCTAATCTCGAGTGGAGTTTAGTTCTGCAAATCAGCTATTGGACTTAAGCTGTGGCCTTTTCTCCAGCTCTGTCTGCTAGATGACCCTTGGACCTGTATAGTAGGTATCCCATCTCCAGTCCTATTTCCGTTTCCTGGCTGAAATTTGGACACATGTTGTAGCTTTGCTTCCATTCCTGGCCTCTATTGAACTGTAGTGAGGTTCTGCAGCCTCCTGCAAAGGTTTCTGTGCCTGGGGATATCTCTCTAAGCTCAGGGCCTTAAGTGCCTGGTTGTTTTGGGCAGAGAAGCAGCATTCCAGACTTTTCCCATCCCTTCCATCAAAAATGTGTCATACTGAAGCTGTAGGCAAGGTGCAGGACTTTTGGATTTTTGTGGTAGAAATACTAAGTTCAATATAGGTAAAATACAATTGGATATATGTCCATGTGTGTGAAAGCACCTAGAAGAAACAGAAACACAAGGGTTAAGAGGAAAGGCATGTGTTTACTGCAGTATCCCATTCTGTATTGGATTGCTTTCAAAGCAGAACAACAAACTGACCTGAAGTAAGAGAATGGAGATGGGATGGGAGCAATAAAACGCCCAGATAAGGAAAACAAAAGAACTGGGAAGTTAAGGATTTTTGCCTTAAATGAGGCAAAATAAAAGGAAAAATGAGCTGAGACAGCTTCTTTCCTTCTAAAGGCTGTAAGAGGCAAATCCAAAATCAGCTTGTTGTGCTCTGCCAAGTACCTTAGAAGTATGGTGAGGACTACATAGCTGTCATTTCTTGTTTAAGTGTGGCATAGAATTGACACTGGCCAGATCACCTGGCCTGTGTCACACGTGCTGGTGCTTGTGAGAAAGCAAATAGATTAAATCTGTAAGAATAAGTTTGAGAGGGCAAAATCAACCTGCTTAAAAATTTTGTATGATAAAATTGCTTTCTTCTCCCGGAAGATATTGCACTCAGTTTTATTACACTCATTTCCTCTAGACTGCAGAAAGAGAGTTTCTTGTTCCCAAGAGCAGTATCTGCAGGTTATCTAATTGCTGATTACATCTAATGCTGGAGCAGGCCCTGGAGCCAGGGGCAGGTCCCAGATGTGCTATTGTGAACATCAGGCACAGAGCCAGTGCTTGCTTCCTGGTCCTCCTGCACCAACACTGAACTTTTTGTCATGCATGATGAACCTCGTCATGCATGATGAACCTCATTGTGCATGACAGTGCTTTGCATGGTGATCGGGGGTTTACCTGGGTGACAAATCAGCTGAAAAAGGAGAAATCCCTATCTCATTCATATTATGCAGAGCTGTGTCAGCATGTCTAGTGCTTGTACTGCTGATGGTGGGAACCCTGGAGGTGTTTTGGGATTGAACATCCTTTGGAGTGATCATCCTACGTGATTTCAGTGGAAGAGCATTTTTGGGTCACTTTTGGTGCTGGGCATTGTTCTATAAAGCAAAGTCAAGCTTGAATAGCACAACACAATTATGCTTTAATGAAGAAATCATAGAATCATAGAACCACCAAGGTTAGAAAAGACCTCCAAGGTCATCCAGTCCAACCACCCACCTACCACCAATATTTCCCATGACCCTTAGTACAACATCCAAACATTTGGGGTAGGAAAGAAAAGGTAGCCAGAACTCTCAACAGCAACATGGGAATGGATGACAGAAAGGAGATGGAGGGGACCAGGAGAGTTCATTCTCCTTTCCCAGTAGAGATGCTAATGAGATGCTGAGGACAGTATTTCTATCATGTATCTGGGTAATGATGCTCAAGCTGCTGATGCTAGAGGCAGTTCTCCCAGCAGTCAGCTGCATCTCTTCTCCATCCCTTAGATGCTAGGAACCTTTCTGATCCTATCTAAAAGCTCTTTTGTGGCCATGTGAACCAACCCTAAAGCAAAAAGTTGAGAGAATGCAGTAGCTCAAGCTTTCCCACTTGGGAAGAGATTGGAAGGATCTCATCCCATCAAACTCCAGTTTACACTTCCCAGCATGAAGTGTGCAACTTTTCAATAGATGTAGAGTTCCAGCAAGGCCTTTTTTTGTTCTGTTTCCTCATGAAGTATAACAGATGTTAAATGCATGATCTATTGTAACACCCAATGCAACTTCTTTTTCTGCCAAATCGCTGGAAGGGGCATTTCCTCATCCTGTATTTGTGCAGATGATGTGTCCACAGTAACTGTAGAGCTTTGTGCTTGTCCTGTGCAGATTTCATCCTCTTTCTCAGATTCTCCCAGTGTATCACCTGCAAGCTCAATCAATTTATTCTGTAATCTGACATTCAAACTAGTAATTAAAATGTTGCATCATACCAGAGCCATGGCAAGCTGCAGAGGATCCCATTTAGTACATCCTGGTTTGACAGCAAGCCGTTAACAGTTGTTTGCTTGTGATTTTAACTAGTTTCCTTATGAGGCTGTCATGTGCTGTGGTGGCGAAAGCTGTATTAACACTAAGATATGGGATAAGTACCACTTTTACCTTATCTACAGATTTTGCCACCTTATCACAGGTGGGAATAACTCCCCTGTTTCACAAAGGTCTTGATGTTCTTTCCCATCTCCTTGATAGCCCCTACACCATTACAAGTTGTTCAATGTTTTATTTCAGTTTTCTTTCCAAGACTGGGGCCTGGGCTGACTGCTCAGTATTTCCCCAGGATTTCCCTTTATAACAACACACGCTGCATTTGAGAAATCCCATTTCCCATACTGAAGAAACAGATGCAGGTGAAACAAGCTGGACTGGATGGCCTTGTAGGTCTTTTCCAACCTTGGTGATTCTATGATTCTAAGCTTGGTAGCTGTGATGCCCAATATTTCTTTTTCTCTATGCCTAGTCACCACTTAGTTTGGTTAATACCCCATACTGATGTGTATATGGAAAATGCCTCCTTTTCTTTTTGTGACCGGCTTCATTTTAGTGTTCTTGGTTTTGATGTGTTAGTTGGCACATCAATTAACATGTATTAGATGTGGTTGCTGTCTCCACCTGCCTTCCCTTTTACTCTGCATCTACTGCAGGCTGGAAGCAGAAACACATCTCCCAGCTCTGGGTGTGGAACTCAAAGTTGTTGTGAGACTGCAGAACAGGAGCACCTCTAAGCATCATCTAGATGTCTGCTCCCTGAACAGATCTTATGCTACAGGAGCATCTCAAAGTGTCATCAGGATGTCTGCTGCCAACAAATGCAGTTAATCCTGGAGATAACCAGCAACATGATCCTGGATATGGCCATGCAGAGTAGCTTCACTGGAAAAGGAAAATGTGATTCTTCCCTTGGAAGAAGAGCTGATTTCTCAGTCTGTGCCCAAACTCCTGGGCCATGGGAACCGATATCTTTAACCTGCACCTTTCTCCAGCCCAGAAAAGGCAGTTACCAGAGTGGAGATGAGCTGGGACCTTAGTCAGACAACATAAAACCCATGACTCACACCCAAGCAAGGACAGAGATGTGGTTGATGCCCCATCCTTGGAGATATTCAAGATCTGGCTCAGGGGCTCTGAGCAACCTGATCTAGCTGTAGGTGTCCCTGTTCGTTGCAGGGGAGTTGGACCAGATGACCTCTAAGAGTCCTTTCCAACTCCAACAATTCTAAGTGTCCCCTTTCCTCTTTATTTCTCTCAAAGAGTTTCAGTGATTTTCCACTCAGAGCATCAGCTTTGACAAAGTCCATTCATAAATCCTACCTGAGCAGTTACTACTGAGAGACCTGCAGCTCCTCATTCACAACTGTGGGCTTTCAGTCTGTGGGAGCTAACTGGATATTGGTATGACCAGCAATGAAACTGGTAAATCCCTTAAAAAAATTACTTAAAACAGTGAAAACCTGAAGGCACTTCACCCGCAAAAGCTCAGTCACCATAATCCTCGTATGCTCAGGTGCTCTGGAATCCAGAAGTTTCAAGAAAGGAAGGTGTTTTGAGACAGGGAATAATAGGAACTCCTCTGTTCATTTTGTCTTGTTGGAGATGATATTCATTTCGGTGCTATCAGCAAGCAGCACTTAAGCTGTGTGGTGAAGAGAAAAGGAAGGCAGCGTGGGCCTGCCCCTCACACTGCCAGCCTCAGTGTACTTCTCCCAGCCTTTGACTCCTTCCCTCCCCGCCAGCTGACCTCGCTTTGCTTTCTCCCATTCAGTGAAACTGGTTGAGATATAAATTACTCCTTCTGCTTCCTCTTTCCTGTGCTAACTTGTCTGATGCTAAAGACAGTAATAGCTCTGGCCCTGAGCCCAGCTTTCCTAGAGTTTTTTAGAGCACCTAATGTATTGCAGGGCCTCTTGGAAGAAGTGCCTTCCCTTTCTTCTGCATGGGGTACTTGTGGTGCATGTGTTCATGGCATCAAGAAGCAGCATGGCCACCATAGCCTATAACATTGCTGCCAGTCCCTTCCCTTAGCAGAATCATTTCCCTCCTAGCCATAGAATGAAATATCTAAAGTATAGGCCAGGCGTCAGGCTCTAGAGGTCACAGTGGAAACACAAAAGGTGGGGATCTTTAGCTGGTCGTAGAACCATAGAATGGGTTTGGGTTGGAAGGGACCTTTAAAGATCACCTATTTCCAGCCCCCCTGCCATGAGCCAACCACTAGATCAAGCACCAGATCAGGCTTCCCAGGACTCCATCCAACCTGGCCTTGAACGCCTCCCAGGATGAGGCATCCACAACATCTCTGGACAGCCTGCTCCAGCACCTCACCAGCCCCCGAGTAAAAGATTTCCCCCTAACATCTAATGTAAATTTACCCTCCTTTAGTTTAAAGTGATTCCTCCTTGTCTTATCACTATCAGAATATATAAAAAGACCGTCTCCCTCCCGATTATAAGATCCTTTTAAGTAATGGAAAGAAACCAGTTGCTTTGTATCCTGGCAGCATAAAGCATCTCAAAGATCACATGGTTGTGGTTGGTAGGGACCTCTGAATATCATCTAGTTCAGCCTCCCTGGTTGGGTGTTCATGGCCAACTTTTTGTCCACCAGGATTCCCAGGTCCTTCTCTGAAGAGTTACTTTCCATCAGGTCAGCCTCCAGCCTGTATTGGGTTATTCTTCACCAGGCGCAGGGCACTGCACTTGCTTTTGTTGAATTACAAGAGGTTCCTCTCTGCCCATCTCTCCAACCTGTCAAAATCCTTCCAAATAGCAGCTCAGCACTCTGGGGCATCAGCCACTCCTCCCAGTTTTGTATCATCAGCAAACTTGCAGAGGAGGCTTCACCAAAATCATCGATAAATGACTTAATACTGGAACCAGTATTGACCCCTGAGGACACTGCTAGCTACAGGCCTCCGAAAGACTCTGTGCTACTGATGACAACCCTCTGAGACCTGCCATTCTCAATCCACCTCACCATCCACTCATCCAGCCCATACTTTCTGAGCTTGTTTATGAAGATATCGTGAGAAACTGTCAAAAGCCTTGCTGAAGTCCTGGTAGACAACATCCACTGCTCTCACATCATCCAGCCTGTTGTTCCGTCACAAAAGGCAATAGGTTAATGTAGCATATCCCTTTGGTGAATCCTTCTTGTCTTCCACATGCTTAGAAATAGCCTTCAGGATAAGCTGTCCCAACACTTTCCCAGGGACTGAGGTGAGGCTGACTTGCCTGTAGTTCCCTGGATCTTCTATGCCCTTTTTGAAGACTGGGATGATATTTGCTTTCTTCCAGTCTTCAGGCACCTCTCCTGATTGCCATGACCTTTCAAAGATGATTAACCATGATGTCCACCAGCTCACCTGGCATGTGTATTTGTATCCCATCAGGACCCATGGACTTGTGGATGTCAAATCTGCCTAAATGATTTCTAACCCAGTCCTCCCCAACCAAGGGAACGTCTTCCTTTCTCCAGAATTTCTCTTCAGTCTCCTGAATCAGAGATTCCTTTATGCTGGTCTTGGTAGTGAAGACTGAAGCAAAGAAGTCCTTTGGTATCTCTGCATTTTCTTCATCCTCTGTTGCCAGGGTCCCTGCCTCTTTCTATAGTGGGCCCACATTTTCTTCTGTTTTCCTTTTGTTATTGATTCATTTAAAGAAAGTCCTTCTTGTTGTCCTTGACATCCCTAGGCAGATTTAATTCCAAATGGGCCTGGGCCTTCCTTATCACATTTCTGCCTGCTCTGACAATATCCCTATATTCTATCCTAAGTGGCCTGTCCCTGCTTCACTGCCTGTACACTTCCTGCCTATGTTTGAGTTTTGTCAGGAATGCTTTGTTCATCCTTGCAGGTCTCTTGCTCACTCTGCTTGATTTCTTGCCCACAGGGATGCATCATTCTTTAGCCTAGGGGATGTGATCCTTGAATGTTAACCTTGGATCTCTATTCCTACTAGGGCCTCTTCTCATAGGATTCATTCAAGACGGTCCCTGAAGAGGCCAAAGTTGGCTCTCCTGAAGTCCACATTTGCAGTCTTATTTATTACCCTGCTTCCTCCTCAAAGAATACAGAACTCCACTGTTAAAGGCCTCGTCTACTTCCTCCCCCTGATCAGGCAACCTGCAGCAAACACCCACAACAGCGTCACCCTTGTTAGTCTGTCCTTTAATCCAGCACTTGAAGGAGGTATCCCCACTTCAGCTTTGATTTGCTACCTAGGTGCTCTCTATAAGTCTCCTATTCCACCATTTTTCCTAGCTTAAAGTATTCCTTACCAGGTTGGCCAGACTGGCAAGGATGAGTGTGCCTCAGTTAGTGAGGTTGATTCCATCTCTTCCAATTAATTGTCGATCTTACAGGGTTCCATGGTTATAGAAACCAAGACCCTCTTGCCAACACCAGCGATGCATCCTTCCAGATTTGCAGCCAAAAATATGCTGACTTTCAAGACAATGCTTAGACAAACCAAAGATCTCATTTAGCCACAAAATTAAGCGTCTCATCAAAAAAAAAAAAAAAAAAAAAAAAAAAAAAAAAAGGAACAACCACAAAACAAAGGGCTTGAATTGTTTGGATGGGTGCTGGTGTCAGAACACAGCTGAGCTAGTGTTGGTGCCAGTTCTTCCCTCTTCCCTTTTTTATTTTCGTTCCAGAGAAGTGAGCTTGCAGCAGGGGTTGTGACTAGGAAGCTCTGAGCTATTTGTGTTAGTCTTTAGCTGCCTGCCCCTCTTCTCTGTAGACAACTCCAGGCCTCATACAGAGTTTTTCTGCCTCCCTTCAGCTGCAGCTCTTGCTGCGAGAGAAGGGAGCAGAGAACCTGGAATGTAAAACCCAACAAAGCCCAGCACAATCAATCATTTCTATGCCATGGTTTTCTAAAAGCTATCTCACAGTCTCTAAATGACTGGGTTTCGCAATAGCAGTTGGGTTGGGTTGGCCCTGAAAAAAAAAAAGGGGGGGGAAATATATACGGAGACATTTTCTTTTCCAGCTTGACCAGATCTGTGAGAAGACAGTATGTGCCATGCAAAACCCTTTCCTTCTCTCTCCCATCTCCCCACTACCAGATGTTGCATCTCCTCTCTAGGTCACATTTGTTCTCTTTGTCTTTTCTCCAGACTCAGCTGACACATCAGAGCTGGGAGATGAAGAATGCTTCTGATACCCTTCCCAGTAAAAAGAGCCATGGGAGCCAGAAATTGTTGCTGATTGAGGCTGGAGGAATTTCCAAAATAATGCCAGAAATAAGATTTACCTCTTCTTTCTTGTTTGTGAACTGATGTGTGATAACGGACTTACTGTGACCAGAAGAAGATACTGAACTTCTCCACTGTGCTGACATAACTATTGAACTATTAGCTGTGTTTCTGGCAGGGTGGATTGCTATTCTACACGGCATTCAGAAACTCAAAGAGAAAAAAGTATGTCTTTGAGAATCTCTTCAGAGCTGTAACGATTTGAAGCCTGAACATGTCAAAAGGATCTTTTACGTGTTTTCTTAGATGACATGACTGTCTGAAGATACTTCAGATTCAAGTAGGCTTAGGAAATCAATGAGATTTCAGCATCTAACTTACTTAGATTCTTGAAAATCCCAGAAGCTCATCTGCAAGTCATGAGCTCTTGAGAGCAGTAATTATCCCAGTGCAACACACTTTTATTTCAGACAATAATGCCAACACAGGGAGCTTTTCCTAACCCATCACCGTCCACAGGCAAAAATGTAAGTGATACTAGCTAGGACACCCAGGAACATGACTCCATAGCTGCTTTGCTTGCTGCTGCCTCCATTCACATTGCACAATGGTTTCTCACAGCATGAAACATTCTGATAGGCTTGGTTTTGTTGCTGACTTGTTGCTGGACACGTTGGAGAACACATCTTAGAGATTACATACTTAGGCTTGTCAGGGTCTAATGCAGAAGAGAAGAACAAAAAAGAATAAAATGCAAGGATTATTGCTGTAATGTTTTCCTAGCTAAATCTGCACTGGTGGTTATTAAAAAAAAAGAGGCCAGAGAGCAGTCCTCAATGCAAATACACATCCTCTCAGGACTAGCAGCAGTCTGGCCATATCAATACTGCTGCAATATGGCGATAGTCTTCTCTGGGCTCCAAGTTATATCTGGTGAAAATAGTGAAATTAGTGTAGAACCATAGAATTGTTTGAGTTAGAAGGAACCTTTAAAGGTCATCTGGTCCAACTCCCCTGCAATGAACAGGGACACCTACATACAGGTCAGAGCCTGGTCCAGCCTGACCTTGAAAAGTCTGGGGAGAGTAGTCAGATACTCTGTTGAACTTTTGCATACAACTCTAAGATAGACAATAAATGGGAAGTTTTAACCAAAATTACGGTTTAACTGGTGTCGCTATACATGGTGTCAGCATTTCCCCAACTCTTGATAACAGAATCAAGTGACACTGCAGTGTTTGCAATAGAGAGCAGCAGGGTTTCCTAGCAATTGGTGACTGGGGCTATTGTTTCCATATGTGGCTGTGACTAGCATGAATTCATAGGACTCCTGGTCCTACAGCACAAATAAAGAGTTGTTCAGTAACTTACTTGTTCCAACATTATCACGGACAGTCACACAATATTTGTCTTGCTTTGCACACATGGAAATGGTTAAACAGTCCTTGTTGGACTCCTGTTCTTGGCACACATAGCACATAAACGGATAAACTGGGGGAGGAAAAAAAAGAGCACATTTCGTGGTTTAGGAACTGCAATACCTGCAATCCAAATATCTACATTTTTCCTAGTTATATCCTGACAAATTCTTGTGTGTGAATGACCAGTGACTTACTTTATCCTTTGACCCGTGGCAGCAATGTTAAATCCCTCTCTGTCTCATGTCTCAGATTGAGAAGTATTATCGATCTGTTTGCAATCTCTGGCAGCAGTAGATCTGAGTGAAATTTGAGGATTTGGGGGACTTCTATGATGGAGATTGTTGCGGAGAAATAGCATCTCTGTCCTGAGAGGTCCTTCACATGGGCTGTTAGTGACTGCTCAGTTGCTTCTCCTGAAGGGTTTGCCATGGAAAACTTGCGGATGCCTGAGTCCTCAGGTATTTTGAGGAGATGGACATTGCCCAGTGTCCTCCTTTTCTTTAATCTGTCTTGGAGAGTACTGTCACGTATCTTTTCTTGAGGTCAAACACCACTAACTGAGCTGGCCTAACCTCAGTCCTAGGGAGTCTGGGGAGAACAGTTATATGCTGTGTTGAACTTCTGCATACTACTGTAAGAGAGACAGTAAATGGGAAGTCTTAACCAAAAGAATGGTTTAACTGGTAAATGCAGATTTGGTGCTATATGTCTGAAGTACAGATATAGAGGATGACCAGCAGCACAGGCAGACAATGAGTTGTCCTGTCTGCCAAGAATGCTTGTGCTTGCTGTGAGATACAGAAGGTTGTAAGGTAAAAACGAAAGCCTATGGAAAGTGATGATAAAAGGAGTGAAAAAAAACAGAAACACAGTGTGCATGAGAAACCAGATCCTACTTCAGCAGATTAACTGATTTATAGACTTGGTTGTGGTGGTTGCATTCAGTGCTTTCAAAATCACCAAGAGCAAAATATGTGTTTGTGTGTGTAGGAGAGGGGATTAGTTTATTTAAAAATACAGATATTTTTGGAAAGTGAATCAACAGAAAATGCTTGCTAAGCTCCTGGTAAATGTGGGGACACTATCAGTACAGAAATGGCAGAAAGCAACTAGAGGGCACATTTCTGTGAGTGCGGTTTTGCCTGATAAGAAGTTGCCTACAAAGAAGTGTAAGGGCAATGTAGTTCAGAGAAACTATTAAATCAGAAGTTCCTGATGATCATGTGGCTGCTAGGTGAAGTCCTCAGTGACTGGAAAAAGGGAAATATTACTCCTATTTATAAGAAAGGGAGGAAGGAGGACCTGGGGAACTACAGGCTGGTGAGTGTCTTCTCTGTGTCTGGGAAGATCATGAAACAGATCCTCCTGGAAGAGATGTTAGGGCACATGGGGGATAAGCAGCTGATCTGAGACAGCCAGCATGGCTTCACCAAGGGAAGGTCATGCCTGACCAAGCTGGTGACTTTCTTTGATGGAGTGATGGCATCAGTGAACAAAGGAAAGGCAGCTGATATCATTTACCTGGACTCATGCAAAGCCCTTGACATGGTGCCACACCACATCCTTATCTCTAAATTGGAGAAATATGGGTTTGAAGAGGAGGCTATAAGGATAAGGAATTGGTTGGATCGTCACAGCCAGAGGGTTATTGTCAATGGCTCTATGGCCAGGTGGAGGTCAGTGATGAGTGGTGTCCCCCAGAGGTCTGTCTTGGGTCTGACACTCTTTAACATCTTTATCTATGACGTAAATGATGGGATTGAATGTACCCTCAGCAAGCCTGCAGATGACACCAAACTGAGTGGTGCAGTTGATACAGCAGAAGGAAGGGATGCCATCCAGAGGGACCTTGAATAAATCTGAAGGTGGGCCCTTATAAACCTCATGAGGTTCAACAAAGCCAAGTGCAAGGTGTTGCGCTTGTGTCGGGCCAATCCCAGATATGCATACAGACTGGGAGAAGAAGTCTTTGAGAGCAGCTCTATGGAGAAGAATTTGGGGGCCCTGGTGGATGAAAAGCTGGACATGAGCCAGCAGTATGTGCTTGTGGCCCAGAAGGCGAACTGTATCCTGGGCTGCATCAAAAGATGTGAATGGCCCGCCCCTGGAGACATTCAAGGCCCGACTGGATGGTGCCCTGTGCAACCTGATCTAGTGCCTAATAGCAGTTGGCAACTCTTCCTCCAGCACAGGGGTTGGAACTAGATAATATTTGAAGTCCCTTCCAACCCAAGCCATTCTATGATTCTATGAGAAAAAGAAAGGGAAGGGAAAGGAAAGGAAGGGAAGGGAAGGGAAGGGAAGGGAAGGGAAGGGAAGG